>NC_030429.2:4857585-5032585 GCF_001660625.3 Ictalurus punctatus
AAAAAAAAAAAAAAAAGTAATAATTTTGGCTTTTTGGGTAAAATTGCATCGGGGTCACACATGTTATATAGACATATTTAGTGTGTATTAACCTGTGCAGGAATCTGCTCGAGCAGCTCTTTTTCTGTCCTCCCGAACACCTGTGCCAGCATGGACTCCATTTCCCAGCAACCCAAAGCCTTCTGGAGGGAGACGAGTTGCAACAACGGCTCCTTTGGAGACTCAGAAATTTCTACAGAGATGTAAATATAGATGTACAAACATATGTAGATCTTACTAATTAGTAATTTAGTTTAAATTTCATCAGTAATTTGTATTCAAAATGAGAAGTTCATTAAACCACAAATATATATATATATATATATATATATATATATATATATATATATATATATATATATATATATATATATATATATATATATATATATATTATATATATATATATATATAAATCCATTATAATGTCTGAACATTACCTGGGATAATGTCAATATCTTTATAACCTAAAGCAATGAAAATTGTTTTACCACAAGCATATGAGAATTGAGTTAAGCATTTACACTGTAGCACTTCATTAACTCCAAATATTTTTCAAGTATCACTTAAATAATTTTCAACTACCCAAGTGGACACATTGCAGATAGTATTTTTAATGAATTATTAGTCTAATGATACAGTCGTGTCTATGACATTCTGAGCAGGATACCAGAGTTTTTCCACTCCAATCTTGGCAAATTATGTTTTTATGGGTCTCGCTTTGTGCACAGGCCCCTTAGCTCCAGCAATGGGAAATCTTAATGTTGCAGCATACAAAGGCATTTTAAAGACTTTGTGGCTACAGTTTGGAGGAGGAATACATTTGGGTGTGATAGTCAGGTGTCCACATATTTTTGGCCGTATAGTGTATATTCAATAATCAAGTCAATTGGCTATAAAAATAGTATCTTGAAGAGGCAGAGTCTCTCAGAAGTGAAGATGTGCAGAAGTTCACCAATCTGCAAAACAATTTGCAAATCATTGCATTGTGTTTTTATTTACATTTTACACAGCATCCCAACTTTTTGGGAATTGGGGTTGTTTTTCCAATCTTCCTCTGTCCAGTTTCGGTGAGCCTGTGCCCACTGTAGCCTCAATTTCCTGTTCTTGGCTGACAGGAGTGGAACTTCAGCATTAATACATTTAGTTTAACCAAGTAAGTTAATTGACTCTTTTAATTAAATTATTTAAATGTTAATGAAGTATAATGTCCATTGACTAATGTTTATTCAATCCATGTCTCCAATCCACACCAATTGGTAAAAGTGCATTATTATATGTTCCTAAATGTTGATAAATTGACATTCAAATTTAGTATTAAGCCTTGATTCAGAATTTTTGGCATTAACAGGTTAATTAATGTGTTGATGTCAGCTAAGGAAAACTTACAGAGATACTGTATATTTACATTTATGTTGAACAAATAATTATATATTTTTTAAAATCAATACAGTTGGAAAGTTACTGGCTCTGAGAATGTACTCTACAAAAGTAATTTAAATAAGCCTTTATCATTTGATAAGTAAACAATTCCAGGCCTCTCGATCTGACAAACACCATATTATATCATAAATTATTGCTTTGGTAGTCCAACATCTGAATAAAAAATACTGGAGACCTCTTTTAAAGTCCCAACAGTAGGTGCATATTACAGATGAACGGAAGTACACAATGATTTTTAAGAAGTATTTAGTCTAGCATTCACTTACGGAAACTAGGAAGACCCCTTAGTATAGGCAGCTGACTCCTCTCTATACAGAGGCAAACAAAAACAGGATGTTAAATGATTCATGTGCTTTTTATAATGTATACATACAGAAAAGCTCAATTATTCTAATAATCTTATATGAAAATTTGTTTGTGTAGAAATTTGTTCAAGTATTTTGAAACAAAAATTTGCCATTTGCATTTAGGAACTAAACAGAATCAAACAAGGAGGTTATATTCTCAATGAGCTCAGTGAAAGTACAGCAAACCAGCTATGAGCTTCCTGTAGCACTTTTTTTTTAATGAAGTTTTTAATTTATTATACATGTTTGCATATTTTTCATGACTAAACAATGAAAAGCATGACATATCTTTTATTTTACACTGAGACATAAACAGTGGCTTTCCAACATACAAGGATATGCAATACAATTAGTCTCATAAATTTGAGGGTACAGTTTTAAAATAATAATTAATAATAGTATTAACAAACTCCTGTGTTCAGTTACTTACCGGTACACGTCCTTACAAATGGTCTCTTGCTCGCCACTATGCCTATACAGGCAAAAACAGGAGGTTAGATACTTTATTGGAACTGTTTGTTTATGCTTTCATAAAAGCAGTAAAACCATGAATGCTCGCTCGCTCGCTCTCTCTGTACAGTGTTGGTGGGATTGGAAAAAGACTAGGTGGCATATTTCCAATCTTCCTCTGTCCAGTTTGGGTGAGCCTGTGCCCACTATAGCCTTAATTTCCTGTTCTTGCTGACATGAGTGGAACCTCATCTTCTACTGTTATAGTCCATCCATCTAAAGGTTTGACTTGTTATGTATTTTGAGATGCTTTTCTGTGCACCATGGTGGTAACAAGTGTTTATTTTAGATACAGTAGTATTCTTGTCAACTTGAACCAGTCTGGACATTCTCCCTAATCAACAAAGTACGAACTGTCACACACAGGATGGTTTTTGTTTGTCTTTGCAACATAGCAACAAAGCAGCACAACTGGCACCAACAACCATGCCACGGTCAAAGTCACTGAGACACATTTTCCTCATTCTGATGTTTAGTGTGAAAATTAACAGAAGCTTTTTAAATGCATCTGTATGATTTCATGCATTGTGCTGCTGCCACATGATTGGCTGATTGGATAATCTCAGGTGTTTCAGTTTGGTTTGTTATATACAGTGAGATTGATAAATGTTTAAACATAGCAAAAAGTTTTTGTTATATTAGCTGTCTACAACAGCATACAGGTGCATCTAAAAAAAAAAAAAATTTGAATATTGTGGAAAAGTAAAATTTTTTCCCGTAATTTAATTTAAAAAAGTGGAAATTTCATATATTCTAGATTCATTACACATAAAGAGAAGCATGAAGTTCTTTAAAATCTCCTTGTAGACGTTGCATCTCGCTGCATCTCGCTGTCTCTCGACTTGAGAAAACACAGTGGACCAACACCAGCAGATGACATGGCACCGCAAATCATAACTGACTGTGGAAACTTCATACTTCAAGCAACTTGAATTCTGTGCCTCTCCACTCTTCCTCCAGACTCTGGGACCTTGATTTCCAAATGAAATGCAAAATTTACTTTTATCTTCCCCGTCATTGTGGTTGTGTGTACTGGACCAGACTGAGAGATTAAAGGATCAGGAAACCTTTGCAGGTGTTTTGAGATAATGATCTGATTAGAGCTCTTCTCAGGTCGACATTTCTGTATTATAAATTCTTTATTTTAATATTTTGAGATGCTGGATTTTTGGTTTCCTTGAGCTGTAAGCCATAATAATCAACATTAAAACAAAAAAGGCTTGAAATAACGAACCTAGAATATATAAAAGTTCCACTTTTTGAATTAAATTACGGATAAAAATGAACCTTTCCACAATATTAAACTTTTTTGAGATGCACCTGTATTAGAGTTTAAATTTAATATGAATATGAGCTCAAAGTGCAGAATTACAACTTTTCATTTATTAAAGAATGACACATTGCACATTTGAATGGTTTATAGTTAGATTTTACATTGTGGCACATCCAAGAGACAAGTTAGTTCCTGTCATTTTATTAAGAAATGAGAGATTGAGAGTGCTTACAACAGACTCCTTCCATAAGTGTTAAATAAATGTCTTATAACTAATCTCCACCACATCAAGGATTATAATTTTGTTAAACAACCTGTTTTTAAATCCATTTATTATTAGTCTTAGACTATGTGGAGCATCCACTGTACAAGTCCCAGCACAAAAGCTGTTACTATAGTAACAATTACTATTCAAACCAGTCCATTAAAATATAAACATATCCTTCATGTTATAGCCAGAACTACCCATGCTTTTATATAAAAAGTAATGCACATGTTCTAACCAATCACATTTGAGCATTCAGCAGTGCTGTGGCATAAAATATTTACATACTGTATTTCCAATTAGAAACAAATATTGAAACAGTACAAACATTTAACTTACACATAATGTCAGAGCACAAACAGTTATTTACACTTACCCTTGTTTGCTACATGCCGAATTCCACCACCATTTTAGAGAAAGTTTTTTTTTTTTTTTAAAGAAACAAGAAAATATGTTAATAAATATTTAGAAAAGGTACGCAGGTATGGATGGAGGGGGTTATATTCTCAATGAGCTCAGTGAAAGTACAGCAAACCAGCTATGAGCTTCCTGTAGCACTTTTTTAAAATAAAGTTTTTAATTTATTATACATGATTGCATATTTTTCATGACTAAACAATGAAAAGAATGACATCATTTATTTTATTTTACTCTGAGACCTAGACGGTGGCTTTCCAACATACAAGGGTATGCAATACAATTAGTCTCATGACTAATTGTCAATCATGAAACTAGCTGTATTGCATATCCTTGTATATTTTAAATTTGAGGGTACAGTTTTACAATGATGAATAATATAAGTACTAACAAACTCCTGTGTTCAGTTACTTACGAATACATGTCTTTATACGTGCAATCTTGCTCATCCCTGTACAGGCAAAAACAGGAGGTTAGATACTTTATCGGCATTGTATGCTGTTTATGCATAAAACACTAAAAGCAAGATGATGTTATTCATCACTCACTCACTCACTATGTGTGTACAGTTATGGTGAGATTGGAAAAAAAGACCAGGTGACATATGAGATGTGTTGCAGTTATCAAAATTAAAATTACTTATTTTTTCCTTAAGACAGTACATTTCCTCGGTTTAAACATTTGCTATGTTTTCTATGTTCTATTGTAAATAACATATGAGTTTATGAGATTGGCAAATCATTGCATTCGTTTTTTTATTTACATTATACACAGCTTCCCAACTTTTTTGGAATTGGGGCTGTATTTCCAATCTTCCTCTGTCCAGTTTGGGTGAGCCTGTGCCCACTGTAGCCTCAATTTCCTGTTCTTGGCTGACAGGAGTGGAACCTCATTTGGTCGTCTACTGTTGTAGTCCATCCATCTAAAGGTTTGACTAATGTATTTTGAGATGCTTTTCTGTGCACCATGATGGTAACAAGTGTTTATTTTAGATACAGTAGTATTCTTATCAACTTGAACCAGTCTGGACATTCTCCCTAATCAACAAAGTATGAACTGTCACTCACAGGATGGGTTTTTTTGTTTGTTTTTCGCACCATTCTGTGTAAATTTAAAATACTGTTTTGTGTGAAAATCTCAGGAGAACAGCAGATTCTGAAATACTCAAAGCAGCACAACTGGCACCAACAGCCATGCCACGGTCAAAGTCACTGAGACACATTTTTCTCATTCTGATGTTTAGTGTGAAAATCAACAGGAGCCCTGACTAAGTATTGAGTGCATAAATTAACATAATTTTCATCAGGTCCACATCTCTGTATTATAAATTCTTTATTCTAATATTTTGAGATACTGGATTTTTGATTTCCATGAGCTGTAAGCTGTAGACTTCAAGATTAAAACAAAGAAAGGCTTGAAATATTTCACTTTATGTGTAATGAACCTAGAATGTATGAAAGTTCCACTTGTTGAATTAAATTACAGATTAAAATGAACCTTTCCACGGTATTAAACTTTTTGGGATGCACCTGTATTAGAGTTTAAATTTAATATGAATATGAGCTCAAAGTGCAGAATTACAACATTTAATTTATTAAAAAATGACACATTGCACATTTGAATGCTTTAAAGGTAGATTTTACATTGTGGCACATCCAAGAGACAAGTTAGTTCCTGCCATTTTACCAAGAAATAAGAGATTGGGAGTGCTCCTTCCATAAATGTTAAATAAATGTCTCATAACAAAAATCTCCACCACATCAAGGATTATAATTTTGTTAAACAACCTGTTTTTAAATCCATTTATTATTAGTCTTAGATTATGTGGAGCATCCACTGTACAAGTCCCAGCATAAAAGCTGTTAGTATAGTAACAATTGCTATTAGAACCGGTGCATCTAATTCATGTTATAGCTATAACTACCCGTACTGTTATAGAAAAATAATGCACACCTTCTAACCAATCAGATTTGAGCATTGTGGTATAAAAAAAATGATATACTGTATTTCCAATTATAAACAAGTATTGCAACAGTACAAACATTTAACTTGCACATAATGTCAGAGCACAAACAGTTATGTACACTTACCCTTGCTTACTACATGCCGAATTCCACCACATTTTAGACAAAGTTTTTGAAAAGAAAAAGAAAATATGTTAATAAATATTTACAACAGGTATGCAGGTATGGATAAAACATTAAAGTTCCCTTAACTAACATTAATTACTCCATTAGTTAATATTATTACAATGGTTAATACTGACAAATTATAAACTTCAGCATTAATACATTTAGTTTAATCAAGTAAGTTAATTGACTTTTTAAATAAAATTATTTAAATGTTAATGGAGTATAATGTCCATTAATTAATGTTTATTCAATCCATGTCTCCAATCCACACCAATTAGCAAAAGTTACATTAGTGCATGTTCCTAAATGATAAATTGAAGTTGAAATTTAGTATCAAGCCTTGATTCTGAATTTTGGTACTTAATAACTTAAAAATTAAGATGCTGGTTCATATTTGTCATAGTGGGATTCATTTTTCTCATTGGTGGTTTGAAGAACAGTTAATTTGTGATATTGTCACAAAGCTGCTTTGTGACAATGTCCATTGTTAAAAGTGCTATACAAATAAAATTTTATTTAATTGAATTAATGTAGGTGTTGACTGTTTGGCTTATTTGATTTATTATTTTAGACAAATCAATCCATAAGTTATTTTGTTAATTGCTGTTGTGCTGTAAAGCTAAAGTTTAGTGTTTCTCAGGTTAATTAATGTGTTGATGTCAGCTCATGAAAACTTAATGTAAATTATTACAGAGATGCTGTATATTTATGTTGAAATTATGTATTATTTTTCTTTAAATTAATAAATACTTGGAATGTTACTGACTTCTTTTAAAGACCCAACAGTAGGTGCATTTTACAGATGAAAGGAAGTACACAATGATTTCTAAGAAGTATTTAGTGTAGCATTCACTTACAGAAACTAGAAAGACTCATTGGTGCAGCCACCCGACTCTTCTCTATACAGAGGTAAACAAAAACAGGATGTTAAATGATTCATTTGCTTTTTATAATGTACATATACAGAAAAGCTCCATTTTTGTAATAATCTTATTTGAAGATTTGTTTGTGTATAAATATTTTCAAGTATTTTGAAACTCATGTTTGTATTTAGGAACTAAACAGAATCAAACAAGGAGGTTATATTCTCAATGAGCTCAGTGAAAGTACAGCAAACCAGCTACGAGCTTCATGTAGAATTTTTTTTTGTTAAGTTGGCCACCAGGTTTGCACACATCTCAGGAGGGATTTTGTCCCACTCCTCTTTGCAGATCTTCTCCAAGTCATTAAGGTTTCGAGGCTGACATTTCGCAAGTCGAACCTTCAGCTCCCTCCACAGATTTTCTATGGGATTAAGGTCTGGAGACTGGCTAGGCCACTCCAGGACCTTAATGTGCTTCTTCTTGAGCCACTCCTTTGTTGCCTTGGCCGTCTGTTTTGGGTCATTGTCATGCTGGAATACCCATCCACGACCCATTTTCAATGCCTTGGCTGAGGGAAGGAGGTTCTCACCCAAGATTTGACAGTACATGGCCCCATCCATCGTCCCTTTGATGCGGTGAAGTTGTCCTGTCCCCTTAGCAGAAAAACACCCCCAAAGCATAATGTTTCCACCTCCATGTTTGACAGTGGGGATGGTGTTCTTGGGGTCATAGGCAGCATTCCTCCTCCTCCAAACACGGCGAGTTGAGTTGATGCCAAAGAGCTCCATTTTGGTCTCATCTGACCACAACACTTTCACCCAGTTGTCCTCCGAATCATTCAGATGTTCATTGGCAGTCTTCAGACGGGCATGTATATGTGTTTTCTTGAACAGGGGGACCTTGCGGGTGCTGCAGGATTTCAGTCCTTCACGGCGTAGTGTGTTACCAATTCTTTTCTTGGTGACTATGGTCCCAGCTGCCTTGAGATCATTGACAAGATCCTCCTGTGTAGTTCTGGGCTGATTCCTCACTGTTCTCATGATCGTTGCAACTCCACGAGGTGAGATCTTGCATGTCGCCCCAGGCCGAGGGACATTGACAGTTCTTTTGTGTTTCTTCCATTTGAGAATAATCGCACCAACTGCTGTCACCTTCTCACCAAGATGCTTGGCAATGGTCTTGTAGCCCATTCCAGACTTGTGTAGGTCTACAATCTTGTCCCTGACATCCTTGGAGAGCTCTTTGGTCTTGGCCATGGTGGAGAGTTTGGAATCTGATTGATTGATTGCTTCTGTGGACAGGTGTCTTTTATACAGGTAACAAGATGAGATTAGGAGCACTCCCTTTAAGAGTGTGCTCCTAATCTCAGCTCGTTACCTGTATAAAAGACACCTGGGAGCCAGAAATCTTTCTGATTGAGATTAACAAACTCCCGTGTTTATTTACTTACGGATACATGTCCTTACAGGTGGTCCCCCACTCGCCGCTATACCTATACAGACAAAAACAGGAGGTTAGATACTTCATTGGTGCTGTATGCCATTTATGCATAAAAGCACTAAAACCATGAATTCTCTCTCTCTGTGTGTGTGTGTACAGTGTTGGTGAGATTGGAAAAAGACCAGGTGACATATTTCCAATCATTCTCTCTCCAGTTTTGGTGAGCCTGTGCCCACTGTAGCCTCAAATTCCTGTTCTTACTGACAGGAGTGAAACTTTGTGTGGTCTTCTGCTGTTGTAGTCCATCCATCTAAAGGTTTGACTAATGTATTTTGAGATATTTTTCTGTGCACCATGGTTGTAACAAGTGTTTGTTTTAGATACAGTAGTATTCTTGTCAACTTGAACCAGTCTGGACATTCTCCCTAATCAACAAAGTATGAACTGTCACTCACAGGATGGGGTGTTTTTTTGCTCGCAACATTCTGTGTAAATTTAAAATACTGTTTTGTGTGAAAATCTCAGGAGGTCAGCAGTTCCTGAAATACTCAAAGCAGCACAACTGGCACCAACAACCACGCCATAGTCAAAGTCAGTGAAACACATTTTCCTCATTCTGACGTTTAGTGTGAAAATCAACAGAAGCTTTTTAAATGCAGCTGTATGATTTCATGTATTGTGCTGCTGCCACATGATTGGCAGACAAAAACACCATGTTAGATGATGTGTTTTTTGAATAATGTATACATACATAGAAAAGCTCAGTAATTGTAATAATCTTATTTGAAGATTTGTTTGTAAAAGCATGTTCAAGTATTGTATTATGGAACTCGAATTTGCAGATTGCATTTAGGAACTAAATCAAAGTGTCGGTGGCATAGGCGCAGCCATTATGCCTGAACAGAATCAAACAAGGAAGTTAAATTATTTTATACTGCAAACCGGCTTTGAGCTTCCTGTAGAAATTCTTTTTTTGAAATTTTAATTTCAATTTATTGTATATTACTGCATATGTACAATGACCGGATCAACAGGATGAATGACAGGCTGCATGCTCATGTCATAGTTATAATTTTACTTTGAGACATAGACAGCTTCTACATGGTTACATCTGTTTGTATTGAGCAGTGATAAGTGTAACTGTATAATAACAGCTATTTTTCTCGAGTTATAAACAGAGGATAATAGCAAATCATTGATTAGAATCAAACATTAAAACGGACAATAACCTTTATTACTGTAATTAATTTAATGAACCATTTATATTATTAATCATTGTCAAATTGTACCCTCAAATTCCCAACTTATTAATGAAGGAAATATAATATAATATTAGTGTCATGGTCCCATAAGTCTTTACAAACTCCTGTGTTCAGTGACTTACGGTTACAGCTCCATGAATGTGCCATCATCACTAAACACATATAAACAAAAACAGGAGGTTAGATTACTTATGTGCTCTATATGGTGTGTTTATGCTTAAATGTACTAAAACCATGAATGTTAATCACAATAATCCTCATAAAATTAGTTGAACGTTTGAGTAAAAAGGACTCAGTGAAAAGAATACTGACTAGGTGTAGGAATTCTCCTCTTCACCAGTGGTCCTTTCACAGCTTGTCTGCTGCCCTTATGGACAGCTATGAAGGCTGTGTGAGAGCTGCTCACTCCAGACTGCTTACTCAGTTCCACCACTCTGGCCTTCAGAGCTTCTTTATCAGCTCCATCATCCTGCTCGTCCCTTTCCAGGGAGCGGATCAGAGAGCGAGCGCCCAGCCTGTGGATGGCCAGTCTGCACAAACACACACAAAGCTGAATGAGTAACAATTAAGCAGATTACTCTAACTGCTATTCTGTCATATTGAAATTAATTAAGATTTGCGCTATACTATAATCTTGACCACATGTCTTCCATCATTTGAGATGCCTCTGTTTTCATAGTTCTCAGTTATCTTGGAGTAGTTCAGCAAGATCTAACAAGTTAAGACCACATGTCCACATGTCTCGAGTAAATATAATATTTCATTTTGAAATAATCTGAATGACACCATGACCCAAATCCTTCATAAATTTCTAGCTGCTTCAGCTTATCCCACTAAACTGTCAGGGACTTTGGTACAATCCATGGATACTATCAGATATAGTAGCTTTTACTAATAGTTGAATACTGTAAACTGAGTAAGCTAGTATGACCCCTAAAGCCACTCAGCCAGGGGTTATTACCTGATTACACACACATCATAAGTCACATCGTAATAAGATGAGATACTGGTTGCTTGTACTATATGTGGCAGTTACCCGCTATTCTCAGCAGGCTTCAAGGAGAAGTGGACAATGTTTGAGACCTCTTGGTCTCTTAGGTGGTACTGTACTGATATTTTCCCCTTAGCATCTGGTTTCTGACATTCCTAGGGACAGAGAAAGAGGCTATGTGATTATGAGTAGGTCCAGTCATTTCCTTGTACGGGACTTACAATTTATATAAATGTTTGAGCTGAATTTTCTCTCACTCATGTTGTACTTTTTCCATTATGAAATGTGCGTAAATAATTGGACTAAAATATAGAAATAAGGGAATGCATGCAAAAGTGTTTCCAAACAGTACATTCAGATTCAGAATCTGGAAGAAAAAAAAAGTTTTCTGTAAAACAGTGTGAAAAATCTCTCACCTCTCCTTTCAACTGGGCATAAATCAGTGCTCTTTGACCATGGAAAAGTGAATTAATCGGGGGGCTCAGACGGGTGAAAGACAAACCAGTCCAATCCTCAGTGATATCAATCACTGCTGGTTGCAAAGCATAGCGAAGAGACTGCATTACCTAGCATTGGGAATTAAAGACAACGAATGTTCAATAATAAGTGTGAAAATGTAGAAATATTTCTCAATAAAGCCGACTTCTGTTTGTTAGTGAAAAAGTGAGAGACAGAAAACAGGCATAATTATCTGTACATACACTCTAAAAGAAAAAAATGCTTGGTTATTTTTTTTCTACCCAAACACTGGGTTGAGCCTTTTGGGTCATTTAATTGGATTATTTTCTCAGTCTTGGGTAGTTTTTGGGTAGTGTTGTGTAACCCAACTGCTGGGTTAACTGCTGGGTCATTTTCACTGACAGTTGAATCAACGCACCCCTCCCCGACCCTGATGTCTCAGCCCAGCTCCTTGGGTCAAATTAACTCTGTTTGAATTCGCCTCAGATGGAGGTAGCAGTTTTTACACAGACAGACTGTTAGATTTATTTGGAGAAACAAGGTTCGTATCAATATATTTATCCATGAAACCATTACTGAACACTAGAAAAAGCAAAAATGTATCAATAACTGTCCAGTTTACATGACACTAAATGCACCGCTATCTTCATTAGCTTTGGATTACTTGTTTGTAATGCTCACGGGATTGTAAGTTAGTTACTCAGTTTTTGGTAGGTTTGAAACATCTCCTTTAATCAAAATCTGAAGTTTTCATCTGAAATATATGATTCATTTGAGTCATTTACTTAAGACTATATATAAACACCACTTTAACAGCTCTAGCATTACATTTCTGAACACCTTCTTGTATATAAATAAAGGAGATACCATGCTGGCATATTCATTTATAATGTGGTAGATTTTACATTTTCAAAAGGTAAAAATAACCCCGAAAATATTAACTCATTTATGAAATAAATTTAACCTAGCGTTTTTGTAAAAATGAAGCTTTTCTTTGGGTTGAAAAACAACCCATTCACTGGGTTAAAATGAACAACCCAACTTGATGGGTTAAAATGAACAACCCAACTTGATGGGTTAGTTTAGCCCAAAATGTGTTCTATCCTATATTTACCCAGACGTTGGGCAAAAAATAACCCAATCTTAAGCCAGTGTTTTGATTTTTTTAGAGTGTACTGTAAATGACCATAAATTACAAACATCGAATAATTAAAATTAAATTGTGACTACTAAAGTGAGAAGTGATTCATTATTTGACACCATTAGATTATAGTACAAGTTCCTATTAGTTCCATTTGTTTCTTTGTTGCTGTTTGAAGAACCCGGTCTTACTTTGGCCTGCATGCGTTCATTTCCTGTGATGAACTGGGCGTGGCCAGAGCTGTTCTCAGCCAATCCTGTTATGAGTGCAGAACTTGCACCTTCACCAATCCCAAATGAGAAGCATCTGTTTAAACAAAGGAGAGGATTGTAAATCCTTTATGAGCCTTCTAGATATAGAAATTGATGAGAAGAAAACTGAAACACACTAAGTAATAAGTAAACAGCTTGAGGCATGCTCTTAAATAAGTAATGATTTTTAAAAATAAATTATTTTCCTATAATCTTCTTTCTCTCTCTTAAATCTAATAATAAAAAAGCAACACAGTGGAAAACTACAAGCTAAAGCTTTACCTCTGACTGTTACATCGCACTACCAGACTCTCCTGTCATAAATGTTAAACTTTCTGCTTACAAAAAGATTTACCATACAGTGAGGGAAAAAAGCATTTGATCCCCTGCTGATTTTGTACGTTTGCCCACTGACAAAGAAATGATCAGTCTATAATTTTAATGGTAGTTGTATTTGAACAGTGAGAGACAGAATAACAACAAAAAAAATCCAGAAAAACGCATGTCAAAAATTTTATAAATTAATTTGCATTTTAATGAGTATTGAGGGGAATGAGGGGAAAAAAGTATTTGACCCCCTCTCAATCAGAAAGATTTCTGCCTCCCAGGTGTCTTTTATACAGGTAACGAGCTGAGATTAGGAGCACACTCTTCAAGGGAGTGCTCCTAATATCAGTTTGTTACCTGTATAAAAGACACCTGTCCACAGAAGCAATCAATCAATCAGATTCCAAACTCTCTACCATGGCCAAGACCAAAGAGCTCTCCAAGGATGTCAGGGACAAGACTGTAGACCTACACAAGTCTGGAATGGGCTACAAGACCAGTGCCAAGCAGCTTGGTGAGAAGGGGACAACAGTTGGTGCGATTATTCGCAAATGGAGGAAGCACAAAAGAACTGTCAATCTCCCTCGGCCTGGGGCTCCATGCAAGATCTCACCTCATGGAGTTGCATTGATCATGAGAACAGTGAGGAGTCAGCCCAGAACTACACTGGAGGATCTTGTTAATGATCTCAAGGCAGCTGGGACCATAGTCACATAGTCACCAAGAAAACAATTGGTAACACACTACGCCGTGAAGGACTGAAATCCTGCAGCGCGCGCAAGGTCCGCTGCTCAAGAAAGCACATATACATGCCCGCTGAAGTTTGCCAATGAACATCTGAATGATTCAGAGGACAACTGGGTGAAAGTGTTGAGGTCAGATGAGACCAAAATGGAGCTCTTTGGCATCAACTCAACTCGCCGTGTTTGGAGGAGGAGGAATGCTGCCTATGACCCCTGGAACACCATCCCCACCGTCAAACATGGAGGTGGAAACATTATGCTTTGGGGTTTTTTTTCTGCTAAGGGGACAGGACAACTTCACCGCTTCAAAGGGACGATGGACGGGGCCATGTACCATCAAATCTTGGGTGAAAACCTCCTTCCCTCAGACAGGGCATTGAAAATGAGTCGTGGATGGGTATTCCAGCATGACAATGACCCAAAACACACGGCCAAGGCAACAAAGGAGTGGCTCAAGAAGAAGCACATTAAGGTCCTGGAGTGGCCTAGCCAGTCTCCAGACCTTAATCCCATAGAAAATCTGTGGAGAGGGAGCTGAAGTTTCGAGTTGCCAAACGTCAGCCTCGAAACCTTAATGACTTGGAGAAGATCTGCAAAGAGGAGTGGGACAAATTCCCTCCTGAGATGTGTGCAAACCTGGTGGCCAACTACAAGAAACGTCTGACCTCTGTGATTGCCAACAAGGGTTTTTAAACCAAGTACTAAGTCATGTTTTGCAGAGGGGTCAAATACTTATTTCCCTCATTAAAATGCAAATCAATTTATAACATTTTTGACATGCGTTTTTCTGGATTTTCTTGTTGTTATTCTGTCTCTCACTGTTCAAATAAATCTACCATTAAAGTTATAGACGGATCATTTCTTTGTCAGTGGGCAAACGTACAAAATCAGCAGGGGATCAAATACTTTTTTCCCTCACTGTAGCAACTGTTACACTATTTACTTTGTAAATTAACAACACTTTTCTCTTTTAAAATACATTTATTGTTAGGCTTGAATAAAGAGTGTCTGCCGTACAAGTCCCTGTAAGCTGTTATTGTAGAAAATAAACAGTTAAAAATATTTATCCTTTTAGTTACTTAGTTTTACTCAAAAATTAAATTATGTACATCATGAATGTTTAAGCTTTAAATACCACATGCCTGTGGAAATTAGCATTGCTCTTCACACTGTGAAGAACATCTTTGGTGTTTCCTACTTCACCATCTGTAAATATGAACAGCTGAAAAGAGAGAGAAGACATTGGAAAACATCCAGGGGAAAAAATATCCACAAAGATGAAAAAAAGTATTTTGCAACATGCACTTTTACAACTCTCCCCGGAATTGTGTGTTGACACTGTATGATACTTCATTGTGTAGTCAAGCTGGCCTGTGTCAAATCCAAACCTCTGGCATTTGCTATAGATTCTGTAGTCAGTTATGAACCCTACACAGGGCGCATCAAAGGTGGAGTGTCCATGGCAGCCTTTTATATGGTCTTTCCAAACTAAAGTGAAAAAGATTTGATTTGATTTTCTGCTGAATGAAATTATGACAACAATGACAAGGCAGCTTAAATATAGGTTCAATATTTTAGAAACCTTCTGTTTAATGGTGTATGGAAGCAGGGGCATGCATGCTCCAGCACCAGTTTGTGAATGGAGGACGGGGTCGGAGAAGGTGAGTGGTAAGGAATGCACACCTGTGGAGAATTCAATTAATGAATGTTCAGTGTTCCAGTGAGTGGTGGCGAAGATAAAAGAGGAGAGAAAGCAGAGAGAGAGAGAGAGAGAGAGAGAGAGAGAGAGAGAGAGAGAGAGAGAGAGAGCTGGAAAGAAGAAGGCTCTGTGTGTGTGTGTGTGTGTGTGTGTGTGTGTGTGTGTGTGTGTGTGTGTGTGTGTGTGTTCACGACATACAATTAAATTGCACCACTGAAAAACAAGTAATAGAAAGTGAAAGTAAATAAATGAAAGCTGCTTCCTGTGTCCTCGTTTCCCCATGTAGGGATCTTTAACATATTGTTAAAATGTAGTGTTAGTAGTGTCAGCAAATGAGCTCTTTGATGCAAATTTCATGGTTTTATACCTACTTCAGGATTTTAAAAAAAGTCAGGAACTCTTTGTTTCTTTGTCCATTTACGTTCATTACTAAATTGCAGTAGTTGTTCTGGTTTAAATCATCAGTGATGGTATGACAATAAAATACTGTGAAGGGTGGGACTTTGAGAGAGATAATATGGCGTACTGGTGAGCTACTGGCCTTCACTAGCAATATAAATCAGGAAATGCTAAACAGGTCAATTAAAAAAAGTTCCATTTGTCATTGATAAATCAGTGCAGGTTTGGATGTAGAATAATGTTACCTGTCTTGGGTGGTTGGGAATGCACGGCTGTTTATAAATGTTTTCCAGAGGTCGCAGAATCTCCGTGCCCCCCATGTCTGCTTGCATCTCCTTTACCTTCTTCACGGCCTGCTCCATAGTGTCCTGACTGTACTGCACACTTTTCCTAAAGCCAGGGAAACACACAGCAAACAAAAAAACTGACACAGCACATCTAACCATCTCTGCATCACTCTCACTCATTTGCTTTCAGTAACCACTTTATCCTGGTCAGGGCCACGAGCCTATCCCGGGAATAGTGGCTATGAGGCAGGGACACACCCTGGATGGGACACTAGTCCAGTGTAGATCAACATATACCTAGGCAATTTATCTTAGCCAATGTATTTGGGAGGTCGAAAGAAACCAGACATCCCAAAGGAAACCCAAGCTGACACGAGGAGAACATGCACAGAAAAGCCACACAGACAGTAACCCGAGTTCAAAATCTGGACCTGTGAAGCAGCAATGCTAGCTGTTGCTTCCACCCAGCCCTGAATCGTTTCATCTCATTTCAGCCATGCTTGTGTCTGATTAATGAACTGAGTGACAGAAATACTCCATATTTACTGCTTCATGTGAGGGTTACTCACGGGAAGAAAGATTCATAGTGAGAGCCAAAGCCATAGATGTTGAAGTAACAGTCCATGGGGAGACTCTTCAGCAGCAGGAGCAGAGTGTCCTAAACACATCATTATTCACATAGTCAGTATATATATATATATATATATATATATATATATATATATATATATATATATATATATATATATATATATATATATGTATATATGTATGTATGTGTATGTGTGTGTATATTATATATATATATATATATATATATATATATATATATATATATATATAGTTATGATGAAAAGAGAAAAAATATCTACAGAACAGTTAAGTGTTGAGTCTTACCCTGGCACACTCGATGCGTTCTTGTGCACCTTGTCCATTATGCATGCTGCAACTCATACTGCCAGATCTGTCCATAACAAACACAAACTCACCACACGACGACATGGAGGACATCACTGACTCAGGAAACTCTGGATAGAAACTGACCATGACCACAGGGTCTCCCAGGAGAGTCCCTAACAGGATAAAAAAAATAAACAGAAAGGTAATGAAAGGAAAGCAAGAAAAGAAGACATGACCAACCAAAATTAGCTTAGCTTTTGTTTTTGTTTTATTAATAGTAATTTTCCAAAGGTTCTCAAACTTCTCTGAAAACCATAAATAGTATGCAGTTCAGGGTTTTTTCCCTTTCTTTTACCATAATTTAGTAAAGAGATTTGTGAAATTGTACCTGGCTGTGCTGAGGGAGATCCAGCCTCCACTATAGCAGTGAGCTGATGGGGATTCTGATAATATAGATACAGCTCGACATCTCGATCAAACATATGACCTGCACAAAGACTTACCTAAACACACACACACACAGAGTATACTCAGTATTCATAGAAAAAATATCTCTGCTTACGTAGAATCCTATTAAAAGTTATATGCAGATAAGAGGCTGTGTTTACTGCCAGTGTTAAATGTTGCCATAACAACAAGAAGGATGTGAGTCCTAAATTAAGTATTTGGACAATTTTGATTGTTATTTAAAATATAGTACTTCCAGTGCATATATCCACTTCACATTTCAAAAACACTGAAACACTTATATCCACCTCACGCTCATGAAAACTGCCCCTTGTGTCATTATAAATGACGTTGCCATTTTTTTGTCAGATTTCAATAAGTATCACTCATGGTAAAGGTAAAGGAGCTTCCTAATGTTCTCAGGGACAAAATTATTAAGCAAGACCTTGAACATTATTTAATTTGTTCAATAACGTGCAGGTGAAAGTTCAAGGAACAACAAATCATGACAAGACAACCTGAACCCAAACACACATATATTATTCATAATGAATAGATGCATCCTAAATGAATACAGATCCCAAAATTGAGCAGAGAGAACATTTTTGAGAGAACAGAAGGGTTTTGTTGTTGTTTTTTTTTGTTGTTTCTTTTTCAGAAAGCTTGCTGATTAAGTGATATAGCCAGTTTCTTGATCTGGGAAAGACGTCACTGCTTTGAAACAGTTGGCTTGCTTACACAGTCACATTAGATAAAAAATGTAAAATAGCCAGAAAGTTCCCAAAGTAAACTGTGTAGATTAATGGGTGAACTGTACTTTTACACCCATTAATCTATACACAATAATCCATAATGACAAAGCAAAAACACGATTTTTAAATTTGGAAAAACTGAATTCTCGCATTTAGTTAAGTATTCAGGTGTTCAGTACTTTGCAAAAACACAGTGGGCAGCAATTATAGTTTTGAATTTTTGGATTTGGACAGTTTCTGCCATTCTTTTTGGGTGATCCTCTCAAGCTCAATCAGATTAGATGGGGAGCCCCTCCGAACTGCCATCTTCAGGTCTCTCTGCAGACGCTCATCCTTCCCTCAATTCTCCCCATAACTACTGCTGAGCCGTAACTGTAACCGTCACCCCCGACTTCCATGTAGCCACTCTACCATAAAGGCCTGATTGATGGAGCATTTCTGAGAGGTTCTCCAATCTCTCTGGAGGACTTCTGAGGCTCTGTTAGAGTGCCTAATGGGTTCTTGATCACCTCTCTGACCAAAACCCTTCTAACCCAGTTATTTCATGTCTGTTTTATATACAACATGAGTTTGGATACTCAGCCAGCTCTGGGAAAAGTCATGGTGGCATCAAGATTCTCTTAATGTTATAAAGGTGAAGCATGCATGACCAAGCCAGTTTAGCCGTGTGATGTGAAAAGAATAGTTGGTTGTGCAGGACTACCCCAAGGTTGTGTGCAGTGACAGATGGAAAGATCTGAGATTTGTCCAGGGAGATCACAAGATCTTGATATGAGAATGCATCTTCAGGGATGTACAGCAGCTTGGACTTGCTGGAATGTTGGAGTCCATGCAGAAACATGAATGTTTGAGTGAGGAAAGGAGAGGATGAGTTGAGTGTCATCAGCATAGCAGTGGTATGAAAACCCATGTGAGGATATGGCCTCATTGAGAGTGTGGGTATAAAAGAGGGAAAAGATAGGAACCCAGCACTAAGCCATGTGGGATACCTGTGGAAAGTCTGCATGGAGCATATGTGAATCTCTTCAATATCACCTCATATGACAAAGCATCACTATGCTGTGCCACAGATTCCAAGACTTGTGAAGATGCACAAAAGAGTTTTGTGATTTTAGGAGGATGAGGACTAATAACAGTTTGATAGCATGAAACTTCGCAGTAATAGCCAAAATAGCAGTGTCTGTGGAGTGTCCCACTTTGAAGCAAGAATGGTTAGAATGGAGGTCATTCTGGGTTCTCAAGAGTGGATTCTTCAGCATGGGAATAATCCATGCTTTCTTGAATGCAGATGTTATGGAGTCGTTAATAATGGAAGTATTAATGATGAAGGGAGGATATCTTGGGTACGATTGCTGGATATAATAATCTGAGTGATATCTAGAAAGTGGATAAAATGGGTTAAAGGAAAAGGAGAGGAAGACGTAGTGTAGGAATCGGGGTAGGGGGAAAAGATTGTCAGATTTTACCGATCTTCTAATAAAGATGGTGGCAAAGTCATCAGCAGACAGGGAAGGAGGGTGAATGAGGAGGTGTAGGATTGAGTGAGGGAAAGATGTTGGGAAGTGTGAAAAGATCAGATGCCTCCAGCTTGCCCTTATATCTCCAACTGCTGCATAACACATCTGACATCCAAGGAGCAGAGTGGGAAGACTTCCTTAGTTTGGAAGATAGACGGCAAAGGAGGTCAAAAGTGGGTCAGTGTGAAGGATACAAAGCAATGATCTGAAATGTGGAGTGGAGTAACAACGATATTCACAGCTGGACAGGGTTACCTCAAGACCATGTCTAGAACATTTCTTGCCTTATATGCTGGAAGGGCAGTTTGAGTTTTTAGAAGAGTGAAAGAGGTGATGTCAGTAGTAAAAAAGATGAAGGAGAATGTCTAGTTCTTCAACTATGCGGCCACATTTATCCTAATGTTTGATATGAACATTAACTCTATCTGTATATGCATGGTTTTAAACATTGTGCTGTTGCTACATGATTAACTAGATAGTTACACAAATGAGGGTCTGTACAGATGTTCCTATTAAAGTGTCCAGTGACTGTATATAAAAAATACTAACAAAAGAAATATGTGTAATATACTGTGTTCTCCCTAAGCAAATGGACAGATTTACTTTTTGCAGTTTTCAAAAGTGCAGAAAGAGTGAGAAAGAGAACAAAGTGAGAAACACTATGCCAAGAGATGATGTGTTTAAAAAAAATAAAAAATAAAAATTGTATGCTAGTCATGAAGTAGAGATATGAAATATAAATGCCTGGATTGATCTAAATGATCCAATTTTGAATCCGTAAAAATTCATGAATTCATTACTCTGATGCAGTTAATCGTTACACACCTACTGGCAAGTTACATAAACTTCTCAGCTCTAGATAAGTCACATTCACCACCCCACCCCCCCCACCCCCACACCTACCTTTGCATTTGTGTGGTCTGTGTTGAGGAACATCAGGGGCTCTAGAGGACATTTGGACTCCACTTTAGTGATGGGGTTTGGAGAACTCACGTGTGCAGTAAAAGAGAGAGAGTAGGGAATACCAGAAGAACTTGATGTTATCTCTGACACTATACCACCACCTGAAGCTGAAAATAAAATGGAACACAGATTATAAGATTCATTTACCAATAAGATTACCCATTAAGCTAAGTGCATGTTTGATCAGAGTAATTCCTTAAATTGAAATGAGTGTGTGACAGTAAAGTGACACGTCTAATAATGTATGTTTAGTATGTGACAGTAAGGTGTGTGGTGGTGGATGTTTGTGTTTAGTACCGGCTGGTGTGTAGCGGGGGTTGAGCACTGCAGGCAGGCAGAATTGCAGTGAATGGTCAGCCTGTACACTCAGCTCAGTGATATAGATGAAAATGACGGCGGCGCTCTGGCCTGGCGGCAGAGAGCCTACACTCATCTTGAACACGTCCACAGACTCCTCACTCTCCTCCAGCAGAAAGGCCTGTTGACCTGAACTCACTGCATCATCGTACTGCTCCCGCGCCTGACACACAGACAAAATACATGTGTTAATGTTACATTCCCTCTCAGTGTGAGACATGTGGATTACCTACAATCTACATTCCATGCTGCACTGACATTTCTGTTAACTAGTCTACAGAATACTGCAGGTAAGATCATTAGTTTATCATTTTCAGGAAAGCACAGCTTCACTCACCTCCTGTTTCTCCTGCACCTCAGCCACTATCTCCTGGTCTGCAATCTTGGCTCTGAAATGGCAGAGAGCAGCTCCTGAAGGCATGGGGAAGACAAACACAGCCTCCAGCGGGTGCACTTCCTCATTTATATACTGCAGGGTGGAGGTCACCGTCGCTACATGCCCCTGAACCTGCAGATCCACCTCGATGTGCTTCAGTGGAACTGAGCAGGAAACATACAGAAGCCATAACATGCTGAGAAGAGTGTGTAGGGAACACAAATGTTGCAGGAATTAAATTTTACATCTCATTTGATGCTTTTCCTAAAAGATTTTTCACAGCATGTGTTAATATGAAAAAGGAGCACACAGTAATTGTTGCCTTGGATCCTTAAATATCCTTAAAATGGATTACAATAGATTTTAAAAATAAAAGGTCTTAAAATATTATGTCTTTAAAATGACTAGAGATGCAACGATGTATCGGCCAATAAAGGCAATTTTTCTACGATATCGGCTGATAGTTTAAAAACATTCATGATCAGGGCCGATTATATCCTGTCTATCAAAAGAGGGCGGGAAAACACATTGATTTCGTGCTTTGTGTAAAGAAGATGTCTCTTGTATGGAATGTCGATAAAACTGCAGTTTGTAATCTCTGTACTGATAAAATTTTACACCGGACGTGAACAGCAGTGAAGCGGGAGTTTCAGTGTCGAGTCTAATTTTTTTTTTTGCCGCGCTGCCCGAGCTGCTTTAAAGCATGATGAGTTGACAAAAAAGTACATATATATCACAGAAAAATATATTTGTAGAGTAGTATATGTCATATCCAATTAATGTTAATATATAAAAAAGTTGGTATTATATATTACAAGTTTGATGTTCAGTGATGAAGTTGAAATGCCTTTGTTTGTGGTGAGTGAATGTGAGACTAACAGGAGGTTTTTAAAATTCAGTCAATGTTAATATGAATTAATAACACTCAATAAATTAAGAAATCTTACTTTAATCTTCAGAATTTAGTTCATGTGTTAATGTTAATTAGAATAATGTGTTTTCTGTTTATGAGACCAGTTACTGTGAAACAACTTGGAGAGAATAAAGTTTTTATTTGCATTTCTTTCAGAATTGTGGAATTAATTATTATTCATTTAAAAGAAGGCTCAAAAGACAGAACTATCGGTTATCGGTATCGGACAATATCACTCCGAATAATCGGTTATCGGTATCGGCTGAGAAATTTAGTATCAGTGCATCGTCATGTATCAGGAAACTCTGGACTCAGTTCCCATCAGCCACTGCACTGCACTGCACTACATGTCACATGACCACCTGCACCTGATTCACGTTTCTGTTAATGAGCACTCTTGTGTGTATATATAGCCATTGTCTGTACTGTTCCTCTGTCTTTCGTTGTCTTAGACTTATGTCTTCTATGTCACGGTGTTTTGTTTCATGCCACGGTGTTATGCCAAGTTGTCTTCGTGTCTTTGTTTTGTTGTACGTTTGTAAAATAAACTGTTATTATATCTGCGATTGCTTCTGCCTCAACCTCGATACGTGACATGCATCTCTAATAATGACCTTTTTTTGATATCTTTGAAAAATGAGAAATTTTACTGATTTTTACTTATTTTACTTTATTTTTTATTTATTTATTGCCACAGAATTATCTATTCATTCTTATCTTTTATTTGTTTATTTCCTGTTTGTTAATGCCACTTTACCATCATCTTTTTTTTTTTTTCCAATAAAGTTTTATTGAGAAGAAAAACAAACCGACTGACACACAGCAACAATCATTCACAGTTTTGTTTCTTTTTATACTAACAAAGGAAAACAAAATTAAAAAGTACAAACATCGAAAACAATATATGCAATAAAGGGTTGCCATTTATTTAAAAAAATACTTGTCAGTACAACCCCTCATTGTATACCTTATTTTCTCGAGTTTAAAAAAAAAAAAACATCACGTCCTTTAGCCACTGGGAGATCGATGGATATTTAGCAGATTTCCAATGCAACAGTAGGGAACGTCCTGCTATAAGGGATGTGAAAGCGATAACATCCTTTTGTATTGTGCTCAAAGGAACTGAAACATCAGGAATCCCAAATACAGCAATCAATGGGCAAGGTTTTAAATCTACCCTGAGAATAGTGGACATGACAGTAAAGAAACCAGAGCAAAAACCATGGAGATCAGGGCAGAAGAAAAACATATGGCCAAGATGTCCAGATATATTACAGAAAGTCTCGACTTGGACAGATGGACTCTGTGTAAAACTTTGAACTGTATAAGTCAAAGACGAGCACAAGAAGTGTACTTGTGCACCCTCGCTATAGGACTGTAGAGGACTGTACCCTCCCTATATCATGTTCCCAACACTCTTCACTTATCTGTACTCCTAACTCCGTTTCCCATGCATTCTTAATTTTGGTGCTCGTCTCACCACCTAGTGCCAGAATAAAATCATAAATCCTAGAAATCATTCCTCTCTGATGTGGATTGTTTGAAAACAAGCTTTCCCAAGCCTGTTCAGGAGGCGCAGAGGGGAAATTAGGAAAACATCTAGAAACGAAATTCGGAATTTGAAAATAACGAAAGAGATGCGTCACAGGGAGGTCGTAAGTAGATGACAGATTGGCAAAGCTATCATCTGGCAGTTTGGCAAAGCTATCAAAGACACCATCGGCATACAGATTTCTAACTTGTTTAATGCCCTTGTCATACCACACTGAAAATGTAGAGTCCAAACACAATGGAGGAAATAGGTGGTTGTTGTCACTTATTTTACTTTAAATGAAAACTTACTTACCCAGTGCTGGATCACATACCATTTGTTTAAAAAAAAACTCAGTGAGTCTGCCTAAAGCCATCTAAAACCTTGATAACTAAGTGTGACTTGCTTGTGATTTGATCAGGCTTTTGCAGTGTTATACACTGTGGCGAAATAGAATTCATTCAGAGAAGAGTGCTTATACACTCTGTAGAGACAACAAACTTTTAAAATGTTCAAATAAAAGAGATTAACAAAAGTGATTTAGCCAACAGAGCAGAACTGTTTGAATGAATCAGTGATGAGATGAAAGGGACTTTTATCACAGGTGATGAGACAAAGATTCATGTGTATGATGCTGATAATCAAAATGATTGTAAACTCATCATTCTTTCAAATTAATACAGAATTGTCATTAATAATGCAAATAGTGCAAAAGAGAAACATTTGTTCCTGAAAGACTGTCGTTTTCATGTGTACCTCAAACAGTCAAAAAGTTATTGAATTTTAATTTTTTCTTTTTTAAACAAAAAACCCTTGATTATTTTTTAAATAGAGCTGTCTTTAATAAGAAGAGTATAATGTAGTGTGAATCATAAAATCTGAGTTTCCCATGCTTTCAAGTTTCATGAACTCCCGTATACCTAAACAGTAACAAATAATCTCCACAGGAGTACTGCCATTAAAATGAACAACTTTTTTGTTTTGGTGAATTATTTAATTTGGGTGTAACTGTTTTGTTTACTGACTTTTTGTGTGTGCAATGGTTCCCTTATAAACTGCTGATTATTTCCTTATTGTTTTGCATATTGGTGAATTGTTCTGTTTATCAGATTATTCTTTTCCATGATATGAGCTGTGGGAACTCTTCTATTTTGGTTATATTAATTTGGAGTGAGTAAAAGAGATCTGTATTTTCTTATGGTTATTGCATGAACAGAAATAATAATCTTCCTTTCTGAGAATTTTGTTTGTTTGTTTGGCTGAGTGAGGTCAAACTGATGTGGCGGTTATTTAGGCTGAACTAACAAACACCTGAGGTGACCATGCTACAGAGATCTGGGCAGATAGAAAGACAGAAATTTTACTTTGAATTCATGCTCCAGACATATAATATTTTCACCATCATATAGTAAATGTGTAGCATCCTTTTATTGTAACTAGAATAACAATCCTAGAAACAGAGATTTGGCGTTTCCGTGAAGGACCTTGTGATTATTTTAGCTTGCAATCTTGTTGTACAGCAGCTCAAGGTATCAAAAGCAAGACATGTACAGTACAGCTTTCTTTCATTTCTTCTTTTCTCTATGCACAAGATCTTACCTGGAACATTCTGGTTTGTCAACAGGCCACAGTTCACCATTTTGCTCTCCTTTTGTGGTAATCTTTGTGAAATCCTGAAAAGAAAACACTGTTTATCAGTGCGAGGTTAAATTTAATAACACACTGAGAATATCACTCACACACACACACACACACACACACACACACACACACACACAAAACACGGACAAACAGAAAGTGAAAGAGGGGAAAGCCCCTCATACAGTTTCCAGCCTGCAGCAGGGATAAGTTAAAACTTGCCATGCACTACACATGAATTTTATTTGTCACAATCTTGAAATGTTTGTCTCAGACTAATCATCCCTGTACAGCTGCTAATGAGGAAAGCGTAAAATGTAATGTAATGTAAACTGTAATGTAAAAGCAAAACCGTTATTACCATAGATAAAGGTTTGTCATTACACTGTCGTGGTGCTGGATATGTCCTGAAAAATACTCTAACTCTCTAAAATGCATGATTTTTTTTTTTTTCTACCCAAACGCCAGGTTGAACACATTGCTTTATTTTATATTTGCACAGTGTTGGACAGTTGTGTGTAACTTGAAGCATTGCAGATGCGGCAGACTTTTGGGCTTATAACATGTGGAATACCACTAACTAACACTGCAAGTGTTTTAACCTTTCAGCTTGTGCTTGTGTTATCATGTTAAATTTATCTATATGTATTTCTCCATGTTTTTTTTTTTTTTTTTTCCTTGAGGAAACCTCTGTGAACCTTGGTGCTCTACTGCCACCTACTGGTGTGGTTTAGTGCTTAAACAACCTACAGGGAAGCAAACTAATTAAAAAGTTCAAATTATTTTAGAATAATATTCTGAACAATGACCTTTTGGGACAAATTTAAACAATTCTTCGTTAGCACAAATACAGCCCAAATACCATAAAAGTTAGGACAGTATAGAAAATGCAAAAAAACAAACAAAAAGTCATTTGAAAATTAATTTCACCCTGTATTATACTGAAAACATTATTAACACATTATTTGATGTTTTACTTGGTGAATTAATTTTTTTTTTTTTTTTTTTTAAATATACACTCACTTCAAATCTGATGACTGCAACACACCAGCAGACAACAGTGAAGACACCAGTTGGTTAAGTTTAGCAAGTGGAATTTTCCCCCATTCATCCATTATGCATTCCTTCAGCTGCGTAAATATACAGGGCCTTCATTGCTTTATTTTGGCAGCAGAGCTGCGGGCAGGCCATGCTAGCACCCGCACTCTGCTTACGCAACCATGCGCTTGTAATCTGGGCAGAATGTGGTTTGGCGTTGTCCTGCTCTGGATGGCAGCATATGTTGCTCCATTATGTGTACATATCTTTCTGCATTAATGCTGCCCTCACAGATGTTACCTATGCCATGGGCACTGACACACCCCCATACCATGACAGATGCTGGCTTTTGGACCTGACTCTTATAACAGCTTGGATGGTCCTGTTCCTCTTTGGCCCGGAGAACATGACGGCTGTTTTGTTCAAGAACTAATTGAAATGTCGACTCGTCGGACCACAAAACACAATTCCACTGTGCTGCTGTCCATCTCAGATGAGACCGAATCCAGAGAAGTGGGTGGAGCTTCTGGACAGTGTTGATGTATGACTTCTGCTTTGCATAGTAAAGCCTTAACTTGCATCTGTGGATGAAGCGGTGAATGGTGTTGACTGACGAAGGTTTAAAAAGTATTCCCGAGCCCATGTCAGGATATCCATTATATACTCATGACGGTTTTTAAGACAGTGACGTCTGAGGGATCATAGACCATGCGCATTCAGATGTGGTTTTCGGACTCGCCCTTTACGCACCGAGATTTAACCGGATTCCTTGAAACTTTTAATTATATTGTGCACTGTAGAAGGTGAAATGCCCCAAATCCTGCCGGTTTGTCTTTGGGGAATGTTGTTCTCAAAGTGTTGGATTATTCGCTGACGCATCTGTTGGCAGATTGGCGAGCCTCGACCCATCCTTGCTATTGAAAGTCTACACCTTTTTTGGAGGCTCCTTATATACTATGATTAGACCATTGTCTCACCTGTTTCACATCACCTTCTTATATCAACTTGTCACATCGCTATTAGCCCAAACGATGCAGTGGATTAAGTAAAACATCAAATACCTTGTCTTTATACGTTTTTTGTTTAAATACAAGTCAAAGTACATTTACACATCACTCCTCTTTGTTTTTATTAGCATTTTCCATACTGTCCCAACTTTTTCAGAATTGGGGTTGTACATTGGATTTTTAAACAGTTTAAAGCATTTAAGAGAAAGCAAGAAGTACATTTGCTTGCAAAATCAACACCAGATGGAAACAAAGGCTGATATTTTCATTGTTTTTAAGATTTCAATCAGAAGGTGCTATTTGGAATGGAAAACTCAGTTACCTTTTTGGGGGTAGAAACACGAATATAATGATTGATTTAGCATGTTAAAAGCAGATGAGAACAGCATGAATCTGAAATTGGGACTAAATAATTATTCAAACTAAATCACAACATATATAATGATTGGCAGTACACACACACACACATATATATATATATATATATATATATATATATATATATATATATATATATATATATATATATATATATATATATATATATATATACATATATATATATATACATATATATATATACATATATATATATATATATATATATATATATATATATATATATATATACACACACACACACACACACACACACACACATACACACACACTCACCACTTTATTAGGAACCTGAAAAAGTTTCAATTCTTGCTGCTGTGCACAGCTGTTAACTTACTGTTTCCATTTGATTTATTCAGTAATCTTTTGCTAAGTTGACACTGTCTTTGTTTGTTTTCGCTAGTCATTGTTTTGTATTACACTGGATTTACAATGCACTGTGATTTATATATATTTCAATTATTTGACTGTTTAATTTCCAGTTCATGCAGTGAACAGATACAATATGTACAGCAATGGAACATTTGTAAGCTTATGATCAAAATATGGTGTAGGGGTAATACTTGTATTTGCTACTCTATTTCTCAAATTATCTGATAAGTACATTCTATCTAGCCATGCTATTGAAATCCTCCCATCATTCACCTTTACCCATGAATATTACTGAAGGTTTTTTTTTTTTTCTCTCCCCATATGTCTGTTAGATTAAATGTTTTGGTGATATTAACTAAAACTGCAGATTATTGAACATGCGGTTCCTCTCCATTTCTGTCAAGAGACGAATCAAGTATACAATTCCAATCACCCACCAAAATCAATCACCATTCTGTTGTCTTAGGATAAATATCTTTAACAAATCTGTTGGGTGCATAGATATTGACAAAAACAAAAAGACCATTAATCTCAGCTCTAACTGCGACTAGTCTCCCTGGTTCAAGTTCCATTTGAGATCATTTTTTTTACTTTAGGAGATGAGGGGAAAAGAACTGCAACTCCTGCACTCAGGTTAATTGCATGACTGAGAACACACTCGCTCCACCACTATTGACAGTCAACCTCATTCTTAACATCACTGTAGGTTTCTTGCAAAAAAAATCACATCTAGATTTTTTTTACCCTGAAACATGCTAGAATTGTGTGCGCCTTCCTCTTATCCCTCATCCCATTAACTTTGAGGGAACCCACCCATAAGGTTTCCATAAGGAAAAGAGAGATTAGAAAGAAACAAGTCAGGAAGAAAAACAGCATGTTAGTCAGTGTTTACTTACCCACTCCCATCTTTTGCCACTCTTTTCCAGTTTTATGTCTCTGCCGAATTGCAGTTATCTGATTCTTTAATCGAAAACATTTCTGCTGTGATAGCTCCTAATAACTGCTAATTCTCCTTGCTTGCACTACAGATGAAACGAACTTGTCTAGGTCTGGGGGGAAAAAAACATTTACTTCAACACTTTTACCCTTAGTTTCACCAAGAAATTCATTAATTTGAGCCACAGTTTAAAAGTTTTAGTTTTGACACCTCTCACCATTGTTCATAATCTCTCATGCTGTCATCAGTACACTGAGATAGTCCATCCAGCTCATCTCCTGAATCTTCCTCCACTGCCTGTGCATTTATCTGAACCTCTGTCTCACTATTGTCCACTTTCTCAACTTTATCAGGAACATCACTTGAGTGCATAACAACAGCAGAGCTGCATCCAGCTTGCTCACTGCTCTCCACATTAACATTGCTTTTACTCTTGCCCCTTTGCCTCCTCTGAAGGTCTTTCTACTTGCCTCTTCGTCGTTTTTGTTTGCTGTAACTTCCGTGGTATCGGTGCTATTGTTAGACAATCCGTTTTCAGCTGCGTCAACAGGCAACTGTTGTTCATTGTCTACATTTTTATGTGGACAGACGGATCGTTTGTGTCCTAAATCGCCACATTCGTCTTTAATTTATTTATTCATTTTCATGTGATTCATATTCATGAGATTCATATTCAAGTGATACATTTTCATGTGATTCATTTACATGTGATTCATTTTCATGAGATTCATTTTCATGTGATTCATATTCAAGTGATACATTTTCATGTGATACATTTACTAATTTGCTTCTCTTTAAATCCAGTTTTAGACTGTGATATTACAAAGGTCTTTCCAGATTATTACTTGCTACACTGTATGAGATAACCCCAGTAAAATTGCATGAATTCTATAATATAATTTGTTCACCATGTTAGGTTTAAATCCTCTAAAAACAGATTCGCAATTAAATAACATTATATCCTTCAAAGCATTGGCATGTTCTGCTTACTCTCACAATCCTCCAAACTCCCACATCCAAAGTCTCCATAAACAAATGAAACAGCAGTGTATCCTACAGAAAACCAACGTTGTCCACAATGTGAAAACAACTCGGAGAGTAAGCTGAACTAACAAACTTTTGAACTAACAAAATTACCAAGACTGATAAACAGTCTGCACACAATAATAAATATAATGTCCTTACCTTTTAAAGACTTGTAACAAATAATATAACAGTGTAGCACATAAAACTGAGGAGATGGCACTAATAAAATTAAATAAACAGAAACTCTAACCCGGTCAGAGCATCAAAACAGAGAAGCACATTAATACAGAAGTAGATTTAAGAGGAGTGAGTCCACAAAATCTAGGTGGAGTAATGCAAGGACAATATCTTCAATAAGAATTCGAATTCTGTAGAGCTGGAAGGCCGAGTGCAAAAAATAAAAATAAAAGAAGAGCGAAAAAGACTCCGCTGTGTAGATGATGCAGTTCACCCTGATATCAAGAGTTTAACATAGTCTCCTGCTTCCTCCACTGAAATAAAGTCCTTCTGAACACCGTTATATGTAATGTGAAGCTGAGCTGGGTGAAGTATTCCATAGCGAGCGCCCTCAAGTAGACACCGAACCTCGTTAACCGCGGCCCAGGCCCAGGCTGTCTTGGATGTGTAGTCAGGAAAAACGGAGATGGTCAAATCCCTCGCTTTAATCCACTGGAGCTCTCTTGCACGGCGTAAAATGTCAACACAGTCACTGTGATAGTGGAATCTGCAGACAATAGCTCGTGGTGGTTCACCAGGCTTAGGCTTCGGCTGAAGGGTCCGGTGGGACTGGTCCAAAACCGGCTCCTTCTCCACACCAAACGCCTCCTTTAACAAGGCCGCTACAGCAGCAGTTGTACAGGTGTCAGCGCCCTCTGGAACTCCGACTATCCTAACGTTATTGCGCCGTGACCTCGACTCCAAATCCTCACATTTATTCTTTAATTGAGTCACGGTCGCAGTGAGAGACTCGATAGTAGTCTTCATATTAACTATGTCATCGGTGCAACCGGAGAGCGCGTGTTCCATTTCCCCAACATTACCTTTCATTGTCGATATGGTAGCCTCGGTAGAAACTTTAGCCAGCTGTGTTTTCACGGCCTGCAGGTCAAGCTGGATAGTAGACAGTGCACCCCCAAGAGTCTCCTGGAGCTTCTGGAGCTCCTTTTTTAAAATATTGGTGATGTCCTTCCTCAGTAAAGCCAGCAACTCAAGCCTGAGTGCGGCGAAGTCAGGGTCGCTCGTGACGCGGATACAGGGGGAGAAGGGGACTCGCTCATGGTGCGCACACTTGGCCTCAGTCGTGTCTGAATGCTACCACGGGTTTTCGTGTTCTTTCCAGACATTTTAAAGTACCACAAAGTTAAAATTGCAAACAAGGAAAGAGAGTAGAATAAGTCAAAATATATTGTATGACAGAAAAGCGCAAATTAATTACAATTTTAATCGAAAGCAGCAGGAGCCTCCAACTTCGCGTCCTACTCCATCGAATTCCGAATCCTAAGTCGCCTCACTCAAAACACTCAGATGAAGTCAAAAACATGAATACCTGCCGTCTAAATGAGAGAACGTGTTTTTAGTGCTGTATTTTTACATCCTAGTGGAATCATACTGATGGAACTTGTGATTTTTCCCTATTGTGCCTATTCTTTAAGAATGTCTTCTTAAATGAAAGGCAGTACTTTGAAATGATTTTACAAAAAAGTGATTTTTGTTCCTGGAGTCGCTAAAGGAGTCACGGTCACATATCTTCCTCTAACCCAAATTCCATTGTTGGTCAATTGATTAACAAGCTGTTCTGTTTTCAAAAACGATTGCTTTATTCATTTGCCATGCTGAGAGGATATTATCAAAACCGACTATCTCTCCTAACACCACCAGCAGGTGGAGGCTTGGGGGCACACCTGGACGGGGAAGAGAACGTAAGGTAGGAGAAGGTCCAAATTTCTCCCTTCTTCATCTACCACCCACCGTAGCATCTGCTTCAAGGATTGGTTGAACCTCTCAAAGAGCCCGTCAGTCTGTGGGTGGTAGACGGACGCCTTCGGGTGTTTAACCTGCAACAGCTAACACAGATCAGACGTTAATTTGGAGATGAAAGGTGTACCTTGGTCTATCAAGATGTCCTTCGGTATCCCCACGTGGCTGAACAGGAGCACCAGTTCTCTCGCAATGTTACGGGAGGTGGCTTTGCGTAGCGGCACCGCCTCGGGGTATCAGGTAGCGTAGTCCAGGATGATGAGTATGTACTCGTGGCCCCAGGGAGATTTGGGGAGCGGCCCCATGAGGTCCATGCCGACCCTCTTGATGGGGACGCTTATGATGTGAAGAGGGATAAGGGGAGCTGGCAGGGGCCTCCGTGGGGCAGTGCACTGGCACTGGGGGCACTGTTGGCAGAAGCCCCGGACCTCTGCATCCATCCCTGGCCAGACAAAGTGGTCCTTATAGCTTTTCTAGGGTGTTTCCTGCCCCCAGTTGGCCCCTGAGCAGGTGGGCATTGGCCAGGTGCATCAGCATCTGCATGTTGGTCTTGGGGACTACCAGGAGGTCCACGATTTCCCCTCTGCAGCTGGCCTGTTGATATGAGGCCTCCCCTAATGAGGAAGTAATAAGAGGAGAGTCTCTGGTTCGGACTCTGGTCCACCCCTTCTATCTGATGCACCTGGGCCCAGCAATATTTCAGGCGGTCGTCCTCGTTCTGCTCCCGCCCGAAGTTCCCCTGCCGGTTCATCTGTTGGAACACAGACAAGATCGGGTTAGCGTGTGTGTGTGTGGCTCACCTTCTGCTGTGGCGTCCCCCTCATCTTGCGCCAAGCAGGCCTGCCGAGCTCGTGTCGCCTTCGCTCACTGGGGCACCCTCCTGGATTTGGGAGCTGGGCTGGCCGGGAACCCTGGCCAGTCTCTTCCCAGAAGCAGAGGCACAGGGAGGTCGGGGATGATGCCAACTAGGAGTGGCCAGGTGGCTGTTTTACCCTGTATTTGGACCTCAGTAGCAGGGACTTCCCGGACATCCCCATTGAAATTTACATTTATTCATTTAGCGGACGCTTTTATCCAAAGCGACTTACAAATGAGAAAATACAAGCAAAGCAATATATCAAGCAGAGAACAATACAAGTAGTGCTACTAGTACCATTAATTGAATTCCAGAAGAAGCAAAGTGCACAGAGTGCTCCTCAGGCGACTGCCGCTATGTTGCTGAACGGACAGCTCCGCTTCAGCACCACCAATGTTTTGGACACCAGGAGAGCAGGTGGCTGCGAGTACATGCCACATGCATGTACTAACCCAATATAGTCTGTGTTCCAACAGGTGAAACAACAGGGGAACTTCGGGAAGGAGTAGAAGGAGGGCAACTATCTGAAACATTGTTGGGCACAGTGCATCAGATTGAAGGGGTCGACCAGAATCTGGACCAGGTACTCTCTGCAACCTACTTCCTGGTCAGGGGACGCCTTCTGTATCAGAGGACCAACTGCAGAGGGGAAGTTGTTGACCTCCTTGTGGTCCCCAAGACAAAGACCACAATACTGATGCACCTAGCCCATGTCCAACGGTGTCACTACGCAAAGCCATCGCCCGCAACATTGCTAAAGAACTGGTGCTCCTGTTCATCCATGTGGGGATCCCGAAGGATGTATTGACAGACAAAGGTATGCCCTTTTTATCAAAACTAATGTCTGATCTGTGTCGGCTGTTGCAGGTAAAACACCTGAAGACGTCCATCTACCACCCACAGATTGATGGACTTGTCGATTCGTTTAACCAAACTCTGAAGCAGATGCTGCGCCGGGTGGTAGATGAGGAAGGGAGGAACTGGGACCTCCTCCTGCCCTACGTCCTCTTCGCCATGTGGGAGTGCCCACAAGCATCCACAGGCTTCACACCCTTCGAGCTCCTCTTCGGATGATGACCTTGAGAGCTTTCTATATATATTTCTATATTTGAGCCCTTTCCAACAGCGGCTAGATGATGTCGAGATCCATCTTTTCACAGTGAGGACAACTGAGGGACTCGTACACAACTATTACATAAGGTGCAAATATTCACTGATGCTCAAGAAGGTAATACATTAAGAGCCAGAGGGGTGTAAACTTTTAAACAGGATTTGAGTATGAGTGTGCCATTTTGAGAAAAAAGAAACGCTTTCAGTAGCTGTGTAATTGTGTAAGCAATTGTTAACAAAAAAAAATTCTCACCAGTTTTTGCTTGTAATCTGAGCTCTGTTGCATCCTTTACTCCAGACTATGCAGTTGAGGAAGGTCTTGCAGTAAACCTTCCTCAATATCCAAAGGTGGTACCTGGACCTCCCTGTAGTTGAAGAAATCTCACTGGTTTGTTGGTTCAGCACCATCTCTAATTTAGTCAACACCTCCCTTAGCATGGCTATGATAAAGAAATTAACAATATTTAAAAATGATACACATTACAAAACTATACAACTTCATCCTTAGTCTTATTCCTAACTTACACAAATTACAGTAAGGTGGCTGAGTGGAAATCACAGTTGGCCCTACCTGGTACTGATAATTGCTGGGGGTCCCTCGTAAAGTCTGACAGCTTGGGAGCGCTACAAGAGAACACTGTGTTAAGGGAAGTGAGGAAAAATATTCTACAAAATTAATACCTACAAAAGAAAGTCAGTCAGAAAGCAGAAGAATACACTCACATGGCATATCATCCATCGACTGCCAGTTCTGCTGGTAAAGTGGTGGTGGGAACAGGGGTGAAAGTGGTGTTTGGGGTAACTGTGGGGAAGTTAACAGTGGGGGCAGGTAGAAGAATTTTTTGGGTGGTGTCGCACACATCCTCTGAGTCAGACAGACAATGCTCCTGACCTCCTGGTCAATCCAGATACAAGTTTGATCAAAACTAAATGTACACTTATAAAATATTGACTATATTGCCAAATTATTCAGTGTTTCATTGAAAATACAACTTCAAATACGGCCTCAAAGCATCAAAGAATAGTAATAGTGATGTGCTGGACAAATATCTGTATGTTTTACACCCTGGTAGTCTTTGTTCAGACACCGCCGTGTCTGACTGAAGGTCCTGCGCTCTTTCTCTTTCTTTCTGTCCTCTTTATAGCTGCTGTAAAATATAGTTGCATTTAAACATTATTGAATGAATCCCTTCAGGATCACTCAATGAGACAAAAAAAATTGTATGTTGCTAGACTAAGGCTAAGAATTGCACAAACGCCATAAGAAATACAGTGTTGAGCCGAACAACGGGTCTGTTATCATGCCAAGTGAACAATATGATCTAATTATGGGACCACATCATGCTGCAAGCTGTGTGGGTTTTCTGGCAGAACACCTTAAATTAGCATTAGCGCCATGTTCCAGAAAATTCTAACTAAACATTTAGGTAAGAAAAGTCCATGGGAACAAAAATAAAATAAAAAGTAGTAAAAGAGGAAAGAGAAGGAATAAAACAAGAGACTGTGCCTTTGTTGTAGAGCAATGAATATAAACTTCATTAAAAAAAGTGTTGAGCTGTGCGAATCTGCATTTGTCTCGACGATGCGAAATGTTCAGCATCTCCCGACTGCTGCTATCGCGAAGAAAAACTGAGAGATCAAGGCCCCCCCATCCCTGTTCATCATTACTGCCCGAGGATTAGTGCGTTAGCAATCCTGAGGTAGCTATTCAAATAATTAAAAACATAAAATTAAAATAAAAAACCATTAGGATCTACTGCATGAATGAATACACAATTTGGGCACTTTGTCATGTCCTCCTGACTCTTATACACATCATTAACGTTAGCTAAATTAGCTATCCGGTTAGTTAGCTGCTAGTAAACCATCTGATGTGATGTTATGTTAAGGCTCTGGGCAATTAGCTTTTCACTGACACCAGCATTGAGCCGACAGTGACGCATTTCTACCGGAATCGGCACAAATGTGCTTGCTATCTGGGATACAGTATAGAGTTACAGTATAGGGCTGCATGAGTGCTGCTGGCACTGGGGAGCTACAGTTCATTGAGGGAACCATGAATACCAACATGTACTGTGACATACTGAAGCAGAGAATGATCCCCTCCCTTCGGAGACTGGGCCACAGGGCAGTATTCCAGCATGATAACTAACCCAAACACGCCTCCAAGACAACCACTGCCTTGCTAAAGAAGCTGAGGGTGAAGGTGATGGATTAAACCCTATTGAGCATCTGTGGGGCATGCTCAAACGGAAGATGGAGGAGCACAAGGTCTCTAACATCCACCAGCTCCGTGATGTCATCATGGAGGAGTGGAAGAGGATGCCAGTGACAACCTGTGAAGCTCGGGTGAACTCCATGCCTAAGAGGGTTAAGGCAGTGCAAGCTCCTCACTGCCTCACTCTCGTCTGCAGGCCCCTCACTGCCCCACACTCCTCTGTACAGTACCCTCAGAGCTCCACTCTCCTCTGTGCAATCCACTCATGGCCCATCAACCCCACTCTCCTTTGTGCAGTCCCCTCAGTGCCCCACTCTTTTCTGCAGTCCTTCCACTGCCCATCATCCCCAACCTCCTATGTGCAGTCCCCTCACTGGCAAACTCTCCTCTGTGCGGTGCCCTCACTGGCCAACTCTCTTCTGTGCTGCCTTTCACTGGCCCACTCTTTCTGTGCTGCCCCTCACTGGTCCACTGACCTCCCTGCAGTCCCCTCACTTCCCTCTCTCCTCTTTGCAGTCCCATAACTGACCCAATCTTCTCTTCACTGCTTCATTCTCCTCTGTACAGTCCCCTCCCTGCCCCATTCTCCTCCATGCATTCCCCATGCTGCACCACCGTGCAGACCCCTAACTGACCCACTCTCCCCTGTTCAGTCTCCTCACTGCCTCACTCTCCTCTGCAAGCTCCTCACTGCCCAACTCTACTCTGTCCAGTGACTTCACTGCCCCACCCTCCTCTGCACCAAACACTCACTGCCCCACTCTAATCCATGCAGTCCGCTCACTGCCCCATTCTCCTCTGTGCAGCCCCCTCACTGCCACATTCTCCTCCGTGCATCCTCTGTGCATCCTCTGTGCATTCACTGCCCAGCCACGCCAGTCTCCTTTGAGCAGTCCCCTCACTGCCCCACTCTTCTCTTCACTGCTCCCTTCTCCTCTGTACAGTCCCCTCCCTGCATCCTCTGTGCATCCTCCGTGCATCCTCTGTGCATTCACTGCCCAGCAATGCCAGTCTCCTTGGAGCAGTCCCCTCACTGCCCCACTCTCCTGTCTACAGACCCCTCTGCCCCACTCGCCTCCATGCAGACCCCTCACTGCCACACTCTCCTCTGCAGGCCCCTCACTGCCCAACCCTCCTCTGTGCCGAAACCTCACTGCCCTACACCCCTCTTAACAGTACCCTCACAGCCCAACTCTCATCCGTGCAGTCCCCTCACTGCCCCACACTCATCTGAAGGCCCCTCACTGCCCCACACTCCTCTGCAGGCCCCTCACTGCCCCACTCTCATTTGTGTTGTCTGCTCACTGCCCCAAACTCCCCCCTGGGCAGTCCCCTCACTGCCCCACTCTCTCCATAACCTCACTGCCTCACTCTCCTCTGTGCAGTCTACTCATGGCCCATCAGCCCCACCCTCCACCATGCAGTCCCCTCAATGCCGCACTCTCGTCTGTTGAGCCCAGTCACTGCCCCACTCTCCTCCATGCAGTCCCCTCAATGTCCCACTCTCCTCCATGCAGTCCCCTCACTGCCCCACCCTTCTCGGCACCTAACTGACACTGCCCCACACTCCTCGTTACAGTACCCTCACTGCCCCATTCTCATCTGTGCAGTTCCCTCACTGCCCAGCATACCCACCATCCTATGTGCAGTCCCTTCACTGCCCCATTCTCCTCTATGCATTCCCCTTACTGCCGCACACTCCTCTACCTGCCCCATACTGCCCCACTCTCCTTTGTGCTGTCCACTTACTGTCCCGCACTACACTGTGCAGTCCCATCAGTGCCAATCTGCACCACCCTACTATGTACAGTCCCCTCACTGCCCTATTCTCCTCTGCACCATTCTGCAGCCAAATCACTGGCCCACTCTCATCTGTGCAGTCCCCTCACTGCTCGACACTCCTCTGAACAGTAACCACACTGCCCCCTCTCCTCTATGCAGACCCGTCACAGCCCCACTCCCCTCTCTGCAGTCCCCTCACTGCCCAGCATCCCCACTCTCCTATGTACAGTCCACTTATTGCCCCATTCTTCTCTGTGCGTTCCCGTCACTCCGCCACTCTCCTCTGTGCGATGCCCTCGCTGGCCCACTCTCCTCTGTGCTGCCCCTCACTGGCCCAATCTCCTTGTGCCGCCCCTCACTGGCCCAGTCACCTCTGTGCTGCCCCTCACTTCCCCCCTCATCTTTACAGTCCCATCACTTCCCCACTCTTCGTTGTGTAGTCTCCTCACTGCCCCACACTCCTCTGTACAGTCCGCTCAGTGCCCCACTCTCCTCTTCTGGCCCGTCACTGCCCATCAGCTCAATTCTCCTCTGTGATGGACCCTCAATGCCCCACTCTCCTGTTTCCAGTTCTCTCACTGCCCCACACTCCTCTGAGCTGCTCCTCACTGGACCACTCTCCTCCCTGCAAAATTCTTACTTCTCCCTCTCCTCTTTGCAGTTCCCTCACTGCCCCACTCTCCTCCATGCAGTGCCCTCACTGCTCCACCCTCCTCTGCACCACTCTGCAGCCCCCTCACTGGCCCACTCTCATCTGTGCAGTCCTATCACTGCCTGATTCTTTTCTCCCCCACTCTGCATCCCCCTCACTGGCCCACTCTCCTCTGCAGTCCCCTCACTGCCCAAGTCTCCTCTGTGCAGTGCCCTCATAGCCAAATTCTCCCGTGCGCCAAACCGTCACTGCGCCATACTCCTCTTTACAGTCTGCTCACTGCCCCACTCTCCTCTGCACCGTACCCTCTCTGCCCCACTCTTATCCGTGCAGTGCACTCACTGCCTTATTCTACTCTGTGCAGTCCCCTCATTGCCCATCAGCCCCACTCTCCTCTGTGCAGTCCCCTCACTGCCCCACACTCCTCTGCAGGGCCCTCACTGCCTTACTCTCCATTGTGGAGGCTGCTCTCTGCCCCACACTCCCCTCTGCACCACTCCCCTCCAGGCAGTCCCCACTCTGCCCCACTCTCTCCGTACCTTCACTGCCCCACTCTCCTCTGTGCAGCCCCCTCACTGCCCCACTCTCCTCTGTGCAGTCCTCTCACTGCCCCACTCTCCTCCAAGCAGTCCCATCACTGCCCATCAGCCCCACTCGACTATGTTCAGTCCCCTCTCTGCCCCACTCTCATCTGGGAAGTCTCGTCACTTCCCCAATCTTCTCTGTGCAGCCCCCTCACTGCCCCACACTCCTCTGTACAGTCCGCTCACTGCCCTACTCTCCTTTGTTCAGTCCACTCAGTACCCCTCTCTCCTCTGCTGGCCCCTCACTGCCCATGAGCTCCACTATCCTCTGTGGAGTCCCCTCACTTCCCCACTCCACTGCAGTCCCGTCACTGCCCATCAGCCCACTCTCCTCTGTGCAGTCCCCTCTTTGCTCCACTCTCATCTGTGCAGTCGCCTCAATGCCCAACATCCCCAGTCTCCTCTGTGTCGTCCCCTCCCTGCCCAACTCTTCTTTATATGTGCAGTCCGCTCACTGCCCCATTCTCCTCTGTGCAAGCCCCTCACTGCCCCTCACTTGCCACTCTCCTCTGTGCGGGCCCCTCACAGCCCATCAGCACCACTCTCCTCTGTGCAGGCACCTCACTACCCAACAGCACCAGGCCCCTCACTGGCCACTCTCCTCTGTGCAGGCCCCTCACTGGCCCACTCTCCTCTGTGCAGGTCCCTCACTGGCCCACTCTCCTCTGTGCAGGCCCCTCACTGGCCCACTCTCCTCTGTGCAGGCCCCTCAATGCCCCACTCTCCTCTGTGCAGGCCCCTCAATGCCCCACTCTCCTCTGTGCAGGCCCCTCAATGCCCCACTCTCCTCTGTGCAGGCCCCTCAATGCCCCACTCTCCTCTGTGCAGGCCCCTCAATGCCCCACTCTCCTCTGTGCAGGCCCCTCAATGCCCCACTCTCCTCTGCGACGAACCCTCACTGCCCCACTCTCATCCATGCAGTCAGCTCACTGCCCCATTCTCCTCTACGGTTTCTCCTCACTGCCCTACACTCCTCTACAATCCCCTCACTGCCCCACTCTCCGGCAGGCAGTACCCTCTCTGCTCCACTCTTATCTGTCCAGTCCCCTCAATGGCCTGCATCCCCACTCTCCTCTGTGCAGCCCCCTCACAGCCCCACACTCCTCTGTACAGCCCACTCAGTGCCCCACTCTCCTCTGCTGGCCCGTCACTGCCCATCAGCTCCATACTCCTCTGTGCTAGCCCCTCAATGCCCCACTCTCCTCTCTGCAGTCCCCTCACTGCCCCACTCTCCTCTGTGCAGTCCCTTAACTGGACCACTCTCCTCTGTGCAGTCCCTTCACTGGACCACTCTCCTCTCTGCAGTATCCTTACTTCTCCCTCTCCTCTTTGCAGTTCCCTCACTGCCCCACTCTCCTCCATGTAGGGCCCTCACTGCTCCACCCTCCTGTGCACCACTCTGCAGTCCCCTCACTGCCCCACACTCTTCTTTACAGTACACTCACTGCCCCACTCTCATCCGTGCAGTCCACTCACTGCCCCACACTCCTCTGTGCCGTACCATCACAGCCCCTCTCTCATACATGCAGTCCGCTCACTGCCCCATTCTCCTCTACGGATTCTCCTCACTGCCCTAAACTCCTCTAGAGTCCCCTCACTACCCCACTCTCCTTTGTGCAGTCTGCTCATTGCCCCACACTCCCTCTGCCACACTCTCCACCGGGCAGTTCCCTCAGTGCCCCACCCTCCTATGTGAAGGTCCCTCTCTGCCCAACTCTCCTCTGTGCAGTGCCATCAGAGCTCCACTCTTTGTGCAGTCCTCTCAGTGCCCCACGCTCCTCTGTGCTGTCCCCTAACTGCCCCACTCTCCTCTGTGTAGTCACCTCAATGCCTATCTGCCCCACCCTGTTTTGTGCAAGTCCCTCACTGCACAACTCTCCTCTGGGCAGTGCCCTCACTGCCCAACCATCCTCTGCACCGAACACTCACTGACTGACACTCCTCTTTACAGTACTGTCACTGCCCCACTCTCATCCATGCAGTCCCCTTACTGCACCACTCTCCTCTAATGACCCCTCACTGCCCATCAGCCCCACTCTCCTCTGTGCAGTCCCCTCACTACCACACACTCCTCTGCAAGGCCCTTTGCCCCACTCTCCTCCGGGCAGTCCCCTCTCTGCCCCAGTCTCTCCGTACCCTCACTGCCTGACACTCCTCTGAACAGAACCCTCACTGCTCAACTCTCCTCTTTGCAGTTCCCTCAGTAACCCCTTCTCCTCTGCAGTCCCTTCACTGTCCATCAGCCCCACCCTCCAATGTGCAGTCCCTTAACTGCCCCACCCTCCTCTGTGCTGTCCCCTTCCTGCAGCACTCTGCCATGTGCAGTCCCCTCACTGCCCCACTCTCCTCTGTGCAGTCTCCTCATTGCCCATCAGCCCACTCACCTCTGTTCAGTCCCCTCTCTGCTCCAGTCTCACCTGTGCATTCACCTCGCTGCCTCAATCTCCTCTGTACTGTCCACTTACTGCACCGCTCTCCATTGTGCTGTCTCCTCACTGCCCCACTCTCCTTTGCAGTCCCCTCACTGCCAATCTGCACCACCCTACTATGCACCGTCCCCTCACTGGCCCACTCTCATCTGTGCAGTCCCCTCACTGCCCCACACTCCTCTGTACAGCACCCTCATTGCCCCACTCTTCTCTGTGAAGATCTGTCACTGCCCCACACTCCTATGTGCAGTCCCCTCACTGGCAAACTCTCCTTTGTGCGGTGCCCTCACTGACCAACTCTCCTCTGTGCTGCCTTTCACTGGCCCACTCTCTCTGTGCTGCCCCTCACTGGTCCACTCTCCTCCCTGCAGTCCCCTCACTTCCCCCTCTCCTCTTTGCAGTCCCCTCAATTCCCCCTCTCCTCTTTGCAGTCCCATCACTGACCCAATCTTCTCTTCACTGCTCCATTCACCTCTGTACAGTCCCCACCCTGCCCCACTCTCCTCCGTGCATTAACCATACTACCCCACTCTCCTCAATTCAGTCCCCTCTGCCCCACTTGCATCCGTGCAGTCCCGTCACTGCCCCACTCTCCCCCGTTCAGTCTCCTCAGTGCCTCACTCTCCGCTGCAAGCCCCTCACTGCCCAACTCTCATCTTTGCAGTGACCTCACTGCCCCACCCTCCTCTGTGCAGACCCCTCAGTGCCCCACGCTCCTATGAGCAGGTCCCTCACTGCCCAACTCTCCTCTGTGCAGTCACCTCAATGCCTATCTGCCCCACACTGCTATATGCAGGTCCCTCACTGCACAACTCTCCTCTGTGCAGTGCCCTTGCTGTCCCACCACCCTCCTTACAGTACCCTCACTGCCCCACTCTCATCTGTGCAGTTCGCTCAATACCCAACTCACCTCTGTGCAGTGATCTCACTGCCCCACACTCCTCTGCGCCGAACCCTCACTGCCCCAATCTAATCTGTGCAGTCCACTCACTGCCTCACACCCCTCTGTGCAGTCCCCTCAATGCCCAACTCTCATCTGTGCAGTCTGCTCACTGCCCTACACCACTCTTTACAGTACCCTCAATGCCCAAATCTCATCTGTGCAGTCCACTCACTGCCGTACACTCCCCTCTGGGCAGTCCCTTCACTGCCCCACACTCCTCTGTACAGTACCCTCACAGCTCCACTCTCCTCTATGCAGTCCTCTCACTGCCCCACTCTCCTCTGTGCAGTCCTCTTTGCCCCACTCTCCCCTCAAAGCCCCACCTCTTCTGCAGTCCCCTCATTGCCCAGCATACCCACCATGCTATGTGCAGTCCCTTCACAGACACACCCTCCTCTGAAGTCCCCTCACTGCCCAGCATTCCTACCCTCCTACGTGCAGTCACTCTCTCCTCTGTGCAGTCGTCTCACCGCCCCACTCTCCTCTGTGCAGTTCCCTTACTGCCCCACTCTCCTCTGTGCAGTACCCTCAATGCCCCACTTTCCTCTGTGCAGTCCCCTCACTGCCCCACACTCTCCTCTGCCCCAGTCTCCTCCTGGAAGTCCCCTCTCTGCCCAATTCTCTCCATACCCTCACTTCCCTACACTCCTCTGTACAGTACCCTCACAGCCCCACGCGCTTCTGTGCAGTCTCCTTAGTGCCCCACTCTTCTCTGCAGTCCCATCACTGCCCATTAGCTCCACCCTCCTATGTACAGACCTCTCACTGCCCCACTCTCCTCTGTGCAGTCTTTTCAACACCCCACTCTCCTCTGCAGTCCCCTCACTGCCCAGCATACCCACTCTCCTCTGTGTAGTCCCCTCACTGCCCAGGAGCCCCACTTTCCTCTGGACAGTCCCCTCACTACCCCACGTTTCTTTGTGTAGTCTTTTCACTGCTCCATTCTTCTCTGTCCAGTACCCTCCCTGCTCCATTCTCTTCTGTGCATTCCCTTCATTGCCAAGCATTGACACACTCCTTTGTGCAGTTCCCTCACTGTCCTACTCTCCTTTGTTCAGTCCACTCAGTGCCCCACTCTCCTGTTTGCAAAGCCCTCTGCCCTTCTGTCCTCCATGCAGTCCCCTCACCGCCCCTCTCTGCTTCATGCAGTCCCCTCACTGCCCCTCTCTCTTCCATGCAGTCCCCTCACTGCCCCACTTTCATCCATGCAGACCGCTCACTGCCCCATTCTCCTCCAGGAATTCCCCTCACTGCCCCACACTCCTCTGCAGGCCCCTCACATTCCCACTCTCCTTTGTGCAGTCTGCTCACTGCCCCACACTCCCCTCAGACACACTCTCCTCTGGGCAGTCCCCTCTCTGCCCCCACTGTCTCCGTACCCTAACTTCCCCACACTCCTCTGTACAGTACCCTCACAGCTCCACTCTCTGTGCAGTCCCCTTAGTGCCACACTCTCCTCTGTGCAGTCCCTTCTCTGCCCATCAGCTGACCCTCCTATGTGAAGGTCCCTCACTGCCCAACTCTCCTCTGTGCAGTGCCCTCAAAGCTCCACTCTCTGTGCAGTCTTCTCACTGCCACACAATCCCCTGTGCTGTCCTCTTACTGCCCCACCCTAATCTGCGCCGAACCCTCACTGCCCCATACTCCGCTTTACAATACCCTCACTGCCCCACTCTCATCTGCCAACTCTCCTCTGTGCAGTGCCCTCACTACCCCACCCTCCTCTGCACCGAATCCTCACTTCCTTACTGCCCATCAGCCCCACTCTCCCCTGTGCAGTCCCCTCACTACCCCACACTCCTCTGTACAGTACCCTCACAGCTCCACACTCCTCTGTGCAGTCCCATCCCTGCCCCACACTCCTCTGTACAGTACCTTCATAGCCCCACTCTTCTCTGTGCAGGCCCCTCACTGCCCCACTCTTCTCAATGCAGTCCCCTCACTGCTCAGCATCCCCACTCTCCTCTGTGGAGACCCCTCAATGCCCAGCATCCCCACTCTCTTCTGTGCAGCCCCCTTACTGCCCCACTCTTCTCTGTGCGTTCCCATCACTGCGCCAATCTCCTCTGTGCTGCCTTTCATTGGCCCACTCTCCTCTGTGCTGCCTTTCACTGGCCCACTCTCCTCCCTGCAGTTTCCTCACTTCCCCCTCTCCTCTTTGCAGTCCCATCACTGACCCAATCTTCTCTTCACTGCTCCATTCACCTCTGTACAGTCCCCTCCCTGCCACACTCTCCTCCGTGCATTCCCCATACTGCCCCACTCTCCTCAATTCAGTCTCCTCTGCCCCACTCGCCTCCATGCAGTCCCGTCACTGCCCCACTCTCCCCCGTTCAGTCTCCTCACTGCCTCACTCTCCGCTGCAGGCCCCTCACTGCCCCACCCTCCTCTGCGCCGAACTCTCACTGTCCCACTCTAATCCGTGCAGTCCGCTCACTGCCCCATTGTCCTCTGTGCAGTCCCCTCACCTCCCCACTCTCGTCTGCGCCGAACCATAACTGCCCCTCACCCCACTTTACAGTACCCTCAATGCCGAACTCTCATCTGTGCAGTCCGCTCACTGCCCAACACTCCCATCTGGCAACCCCCTCACTGGCCCACTCTCATCTGTGCAGTCCTATCACTGCCTAATTCTCTTCTCCCCCACTCTACATCCCCCTCACTGGCCCGCTCTCCTCTGCAGTCCCCTCACTGCCCAAGTCTCCTCTGTGCAGTGCCCTCACTGCCCCACTCTCCTTTATGCAGTGCAATCACTGCCCTAAACTCACCTGCCGTCTGCCCCACTCTCCACCGGCAGTCCTCTCTCTGCCCCACTCTCTCCATACCCTCACTGCCCCACACTCCCCTCTGCCCCACTCTCCTCCGAGCAGTCCCCTCTCTGCCCCACTCTCTCCATACCCTAACTGCCCTACACTCCTCAGTACAGTACCCTCACAGCCCCACTCTCCTCTGCAATCCCATCACTTCCCCACTCTCCTCTGCAATCCCGTCACTTCCCCACTCTCCTCCGTGCAGTCCCCTCACTGTCCATCAGCCCTACTCCTACTCTGTGCAGTGCCCTCAGTGCCCCAGTCTTCTCTGCTGTCCCTTCACTGCCCCAATCTCCTCTCTGCAGTCCCCTCAATTCCCCACACCCCTCAGTACAGTACACTCACAGCTCCACTCTCCTCTGTGTACTCCTCTCGCTTCCCCACTCTTCTCTATGTGGTCCCGTCACTGCCCCACTCTCCTCTATTGAGTCCCCTCACTGGCCCACTCTTGTCGGTGCGTTCCTATTAGTTCTCTGTGCAGTCCCCTCATTGTTCCACCTTTCTCTGTGCAGTCCCCTCACTGCCTCACGTTTCTTTGTGTAGTCTCATCACTGCTCCATTCCTCTCTGTACAGGACCCTCCCTGCTCCATTCTCCTCCGTGCATTCCCTTAATTGCCCAGCATTGGCACTCTCCTTTGTGCAATTCCCTCACTGCCCAACTCTCCTTTGTTCAGTCTGCTCAGAGCCCCACTCTCCTGTCTGCAACGCCCTCTGCCCCTCTGTCCTCCAGGCAGTCCCCTCACTGCCCCTCTCTGCTTCATGCAGTCCCCTCAGTGCCCCTCTCTCTTCCATGCAGTCCCCTCACTGTCCCACCCTCCTCTGCGCCGAACCCTGACTGCCCCACAATTCTCTTTACAGTACCCTAACTTCCCCTCTTTATCTGTGAAGTCCCGTCACTTCCACACTCTCTTCTGTGCAGGCCCCTCACTGGCCACTCTCCGCTTTGCAGGCCCCTCACTGCCCATCAGCACCACTCTCCTCTGTGCAAACCCCTCACTGGCCACTCTCCTCTGTGCGGGCCCCTCACTGCCCCACACTCCACTCTATTCTGTGCAGGCCCCTCACTGGCCACACTCCTCTGTGCAGGCCCCTCACTGCCCATCAGCACCACTCTCCTCTGTGCAGTCCCTTCACTAGACCACTCTCCTCTGCGCCGAACCCTCACTGCCCCACAATCCTCTTTACAGTACCCTCACTGCCCCTCTCTCATACATGCAGTCAGCTCACTGCCCCACCCTCCTCTACAATTTCTCCTCACTGCCCTACACTCCTCTACAGTCCCCTCACTGCCCCACTCTCCGGCAGGCAGTCCCCTCTCTGCTCCACTCTTATCTGTCCAGTCCCCTCAATGGCCTGCATCCCCACTCTCCTCTGTGCAGTCCTATCACTGCCTCATTCTCTTCTCCCCCACTCTGCATCCCCCTCACTGGCCCACTCTCCTCTGAAGTCCCCTTTACAGTACACTCACTGCCCCAGTCTCATCCGTGCAGTCCACTCACTGCCCCACTCTCCTCTGCGCCGTACCTTCACTGCCCCTCTCTCATCTTTGCAGTCTGCTCACTGCCCCATTCTCCTCTACAGATTCTCCTCACTGCCCTACACAACTCTACAGTCCTCACACTGCCCCACTCTCCCTTGTGCCATCTGCTCACTGCACCACACTAACCTCTGCCACACTCTCCTCCGGGAAGTCCCCTCAGTGCGCCACCCTCCTATGTGCAGGTCCCTCTCTGCACCACTCTCCTCTGCTGACCCCTCACTGCCCATCAGCCCCACTCTCCTCTGTGCAGTCACCTAACTACCCCACAATCCTCTGCAAGCCCCTCATTGCCCCACTCTCCTCCGGGCAGTCCCCTCTCTACCCCAGTCTCTCCGTACCCTCACTGCCTGACACTCCTCTGTACAGTAACCTCACAGCTCAACTCTCCTCTTTGCAGTTCCCTCAGTGCCCCCGTCTCCTCTGCAGTCCCTTCACTGTCCATCAGCCCCACCCTCCAATGTGCAGTCCCTTCACTGCCCCACCCTCCTCTGTGCTGTCCCCTTCCTGCACCACTCTCCCATGTGCAGTCCCCTCACTGTCCCACTCTCCTCTGTGCAGTCCCCTCATTGCCCATCAGCCCACTCGCCTCTGTTCAGTCCCCTCTCTGCTCCAGTCTCACCTGTGCATTCACCTCGCTGCCTCAATCTCCTCTGTGCTGTCCACTTACTGCACCGCTATCCATTGTGGTGTCCCCTCACTGCCCCACTCTCCTTTGCAGTCCCATCACTGCCAATCTGCACCACCCTGCTATGCACAGTCCCCTCACTGGCCCACTCTCATCTGGGCCGGCCCCTCACTGCCCCACCCTCGTCTGTGCCGAACCATCATTGCCCCACACCCCTCTTTACAGTACCCTCAATGCCAAACTCTCATCTGTGAAGATCTGTCACTGCCCCACACTCCTATGTGCAGTCCCCTCACTGGCAAACTCTCCTTTGCGCGGTGCCCTCACTGGCCAACTCCCCTCTGTGCTGCCTTTCACTGGCCCACTCTCTCTGTGCTGCCCCTCACATCCACCTCTCCTCTTTGCAGTCCCATCATTGACCCAAACTTCTCTTCACTGCTCCATTCACCTCTGTACAGTCCCCTCCTATTACCATGATAAACAAACACATGTACTGAGTCCACAGCATATGTATATATTGTCTCAAACTGTGCATTTCATAGTACCTCCGCCATCCACCCTAATATCTATCTATCGTGCATATATCTTGCATATATTGTATATCTTGTTTATTTATTTTGTTTATTTATCTTATTTATTTATCTGTGTATTCTTCTTGTGTATTGAATGTATATGTTTGCACGGAACAAAAAGGAGTGGCTCTTAGTTTCATTGTACATGTGTATAGTGACAATAAAAGGCATTCATTCATTCATTCCCTGCCCCACTCTCCTCAGTGCATTCCCCATACTGCCCCACTCTCCTCAATTCAGTCCCCTCTGCCCCACTCGCCTCTGTGAAGTCCCGTCACTGCCCCACTCTCCCCCGTTCAGTCTCCTCACTGCCTCACTCTCCGCTGCAAGCCACTCACTGCCCAACTCTCCTCTGTGCAGTGACCTCACTGCCCCACCCTCGTCTGTGCCGAACCATCACTGCCCCACACCCCTCTTTACAGTACCCTCAATGCCGAACTCTCCTCTGTGCAATCTGCTCACTCCCCAACACTCCCATCTGGGCAACCCCCTCACTGCCCTACACTCCACTCTGGGCAGTCCCCTCACTGCCCCACACTCATCTGTACAATACCCTCACAGCTCCACTCTCCTCTGTGCAGTCCTCTCACAGCCCCACTCCCCTCTTTGCAGTCCCCTCAAAGCCCCACGTCCTCGGCAGTCCCCTCAATGCCACACTCTCCTCAGTGCAGGCCCCTCACTGCACAACTCTCTCCATACACTCACTGCCCCACTCTCCTCTGAAGAGTCCACTCACTTCCCGACTCCTCTGCAGTCCTCTCACTGCCCATCAGTCCACTTGCCTCTGTTCAGTCCCCTCTCTGCTCCACTCTCATCTGTGCTATCCCCTCAATGCCTAACATCCCCAGTCTCCTCTTTGCAGTTCCCTCACTGCCTCACTCTCCTCTGCAGTGTCGACTTACTGCCCCGCTCTCCACTGTGCCGTACCCTCCCTGCCCCACTCTCTTTTGAAAAATCTGCACCACCCTACAATGTACAGTCCCCTCACTGCCCCACTCATCTGTGCAGTCCCGTTACTGCCCCACTCCCCCCTGTGTAGGCCCCTCACTGCCCAGCATCCCCACTGTGCAGTGCCCTCACTGGCCCACTCTCTCTGTGCTGCCCCTCACTGGCCCACTCTCCTCCCTGCAGTCCCATCACTTCCCCATCTTCTCTTTGCAGTCCCATCACTGCCCCACTCTTCTTTTCACTGCTCCATTCTCCTCTGTACAGTCCCCACCCTGCCACATTCTCCTCCGTGCATCCTCCGTGCATTCTCTGTGCATCCTCTGTGCATTCACTGCCCAGCAAGGCCAGTCTCCTTTGAGCAGTCCCCTCACTGCCCCACTCTCTTGTCTACAGACCACTCTGCCCCACTCGCCTCCATGCAGACCCCTCACTGCCCAACCCTCCTCTGTGCCAAACCCTCACTGCCCTACACCCCTCTTAAAAGTACCCTCACTGACCGATTCTCCTCTGTGCAGTCCGCTCACTGCCTGATTCTCCTCTGTGCAGTCCCCTCACTGCCCCACACTCATTTGAAGGCCCGTCACTGCCCCACACTCCTCGGCAGGCCCCTCACTGGCCCACTCTCCTTTGTGTTGTCTGCTCACTGGCACACACTCCCCTCTGGGCAGTCCCCTCACAGCCCCACCCTCTCCATAACCTCACTGCCTCACTCTCCTCTGTGCAGTCTACTCATGGCCCATCATCCCGACTCTCCTCTGTGCAGTCCCCTCAATGCCGCACTCTCGTCTGTTGAGTCGAGTCACTGCCACACTGTCCTCCATGCAGTCCCCTCACTGTCCCACTCTCCTCCATGCAGTCCCCTCACTGCCCCACCCTCCTCTGCACCTAACCCTCACAGCCCCATACTCCTCGGTACAGTACCCTCACTGCCCAATCTCATCTGTGCTGTCCACTTACTGCCCCATCCTCCTCTGCCCGCCCCATACTGCCCCACTCTCCTTTATGCTGGCCACTTACTGTCCCGCACTCCACTGTGCAGTCCCATCACTGCCAATCTGCACCACACTACTATGTACAGTCCCCTCACTGCCCCATTCTCCTCTGCACCACTCTGCAGCCAACTCACTGGCCCACTCTCATCTGTGCAGTCCCCTCACTGCTCGACACTCCACTGTACAGTAACCTCACTGCCCCCTCTCCTCTATGCAGACCCGTCACAGCCCCACTCCCCTCTGTGCAGTCCCCTCACTGCACAGCATCCCCACTCTCCTATGTGCAGTCCCCTTATTGCCGCATTCTTCTCTGTGCATTCCCGTCACTCCACCACTCTCCTCTCTGCGGTGCCCTCACTGGCCCACTCTCCTTGTGCCGCCCCTCACTGGCCCACTCTCCTCTGTGCTGCCCCTCACTTCCCCACGCTCCTCAATGCAGTCCCCTCACTTCTCAACTCATCTTTGCAGTTCCATCACTTCCCCACTCATCTTTGTGTAGTCTCATCACTGCTCCATTCTCCTCTGTACAATCCCCTCCCTGCACCATTCTCCTCTGTGCAGTCCCCTCACTGCCCCACACTCTTCTGTACAGTCCGCTCACTGCGCTACTCTCCTTTGTTCAGCCTCCCCACTCTCCTGTCTGCAGACCGCTCTGTCCCAGTGTCCTCTGTGCAGTCCCCTCACTGAACCACTCTCCTGCAGGAGGTCCAGTCTCTGCTCCACTCTTATCTGTGCAGTCTCCTCAATGGCCTGCATCCCCACTCTCCTCTGTGCAGCCCCTTCACTGCGCCACCCTCCTCTGCACCACTCTGCAGCAGCCTCACTGGCCCTCTCTCATCTGTGCAGTCCTATCACTGCCTCATTCTCTTCTCCCCCACTCTGCACCCCCCTCACTGGCCCACTCTCCTCTGAAGTCCCCTCACTGCCCAAGTCTCCTCTGTGCAGTGCCCTCATTGCCACATTCTCCTCTGCGCCAAACCCTCACTGCCCCACACTCTTCTTTACAGTACACTCACTGCCCCACTCTCATCCTTGAAGTCCACTCACTGCCCCACTCTCCTCTGCTCCGTACCTTCACAGCCCCTCTCTCATCTGTGCAGTCTGCTCACTGCCCCATTCTCCTCTACGGATTCTCCTCACTGCCCTACACAACTCTACAGACCCCTCACTGCCCCACTCTCCTGCAGGAGGTCCAGTCTCTGCTCCACTCATATCTGTGCAGTCTCCTCAATGGCCTGCATCCCCACTCTCCTCTGTGCAGCCCCTTCACTGCGCCACCCTCCTCTGCACCACTCTGCAGCAGCCTCACTGGCCCTCTCTCATCTGTACAGTCCTATCACTGCCTCATTCTTTTCTCCCCCACTCTGCATCCCCCTCACTGGCCCACTCTCCTCCATGCAGTCCCCTCACTGTCCCACTCTCCTCCGTGCAGTCCCCTCACTGCCCCACCCTCCTCTGCACCTAACCCACACTGCCCCACAGTCCTCATTACAGTACCCTCACTGCCCCACTCTCATCTGTGCTGTCCACTTACTGCCCCACGCTCCTCTACGCTGTACACTCATTGTCCCACTCTCATCCTTGCAGTCCGGTCACTGCCCCACCCTCCTAAGTGAAGGTCCCTCACTGCCCAACTCTCCTCTGTGCAGTCACCTCAATGGCTATCTGCCCCACCCTGCTATATGCAGGTCCCTCACTGCACAACCCTCCTCTGTGCAGTGCCCTCGCTGTGCCACCATCCTCTGCGCCGAACACTCACTGCCCCACAATCCTCTTTACAGTACCCTCTCTGCCTAACTCTCATCTGTGCAGTCCCGTCACTTCCCCACTCTTTTCTGTGCAGCCTCCTCACTGCCCCACACTCCTCTGTACAGTCCGCTCACTGCCCTACTCTCCTTTGTTCGGTCCGCTCAGTGCCGCACTCTCCTCTGCTGGCCCCTCACGGCCCATAAGCTCCACTATCCTCTGTGCAGTCCCCTCACTGCCCCACTCTCCTCTGTGGAGTCCACTCACTTCCCCACTCCTCTGGAGTCCGATCACTACCCATCAGCCCACTCGCCTCTGTTCAGTCCCCGCTCTGCTCCACTCTCATCTGTGCAGTCACGTCAATGCCCAACATCCCCAGTCTCCTCTGTGCAGCCCCCTCACTGCCCAACCCTCCTCTGTTCTGTCCACTTACTGCCCCGTTCTCCACTGTGTCGTCCCCTCCCTGCACCACTCTTCATTAAAGTCCCATCACTGCCAATCTGCACCACCCTCACTGCCCCACACCCCTCTTAACAGTACGGTCACTGCCTTACTCTCATCTGTGCAGTCCGCTCACTGCCCCATTCTCCTCTATGGATTCTCCTCACTACCCTACACTCCTTTACATTCGCCAAACTGCCCCACTCTCCTTTGTGTAGTCTGCTCACTGCCCAACACTCCCCTCTGGCACACTCTCCTCTGGGCAGTTCCTTCTCTGCCCCACTCAGTCCATACCCTCACTGCGCCACCCTGCTATATGCAGGTCCCTCACTGCACAACTCTCCTCTGTGCAGTACCCTCGCTGTTCCACCATCCTCTGCGCCGAACCCTCATTGCCCCACACTCCTCTTTACAGTACCCTCACTGCCCCACTCTCATCCGTGCAGTTCACTCAATACCCAACTCTCTTCTGTACAGTACCCTCACTGCCACAACATCCTCTGCACCGAACCCTCACTGCCTGACTCTCCTCTTTACAGTACCGTCACTGCCCCACTCTCATCCATGCAGTCCCCTTACTTCCCATCAGCCCCACTCTCCTCTGTGCAGTCCCCTCACTACCCCACACTCCTCTGCAAGCCCCTCATTGCCCCACTCTCCTCCGGGCAGTCCCCTCTCTGCCAAACTCCTTTGCAGTCCCATCACTGCCAATCTGCACCACCCTACTATGCACAGTCCTCTCACTGGCCCACTCTCATCTGTGCAGTCCCCTCACTGCCCCACACTCCTCTGTACAGTACCCTCATTGCCCCACTCTTCTCTGTGCAGACCTGTCACTGCCCTACTAGCCTATGTGCAGTCCCCTCACTGGCCAACTCTCCTTTGTGCTGCCTTTCACTGGCCAACTCTCTCTGTGCTGCCCCTCACTGGTCCACTCTCCTCCCTGCAGTCTCCTCACTTCCCCCTCTCCTCTTTGAAGTCCCATCACTGACCCAATCTTCTATTCACTGCTCCATTCTCCTCCATTCAGTCCCCTCACAGACCCACTCTCCCCTGTTCAGTCTCCTCACTGCCTCACTCTTCTCTGCAGGCCCCTCACTGCCCAACTCACCTATGTGCAGTGACCTCACTGCCCCACCCTCCTCTGCGCCGAACCCTCACTGCCCCAATGTAATCCGTGCAGTCCGCTCACTGCCCCAAACCCCTTTGTGCAGTCCCCTCAATGCCCAAGTCTCATCTGTGCAGTCCGCTCACTGCCCTAGACTCCCCTCTGGGCAGTCCCTTCGCTGCTCCACACTCCTCTGTACAGTGCCCTCACAGCTCCACTCTCCTCTGTGCAGTCCTCTCACTGCCCCACTCTCCTCTTTGCAGTCCCCTCAAAGCCCCACCTCCTCTGCAGACCCCTCACTGCCCAGCATACCCACCATCCTATGTGCAGTCCCTTCACAGGCCCACCCTCCTCTGAAGTCCCCGCACTACCCAGCATACCCACCCTCCTATATACAGTCTCTTCACTGGCCCACCCTCCTCTGTGCAGTCATCTCACCGCCCGACTCTCATCTGTGCAGTCCTTACTGCCCCACTCTCCACTGTGCAGTCCCCTCAAGGCCCCACTCTCCTCTGTGCAGTCCCCTCACTGCCCGACTCTCCTCTGTGCAGTTCCCCTCACTGCCACACACTCTTCTCTGCCCCACTCTCCTCCTGGCAGTCCTCTCTCTGCCCCACTCTCTCCATACACCCACTGCCCCACTCACCTCTATTGAGTCCGCTCACTGGCCCACTCTCGTCTGTGCGTTCCACGTTTCTGCCCCACGTTTCTTTGTGTAGTCTTTTCACTGCTCCACTGTTCTCTGTCCAGTACCCTCCCTGCTCCATTCTCCTCCGTGCATTCCCTTCATTGCCCAGCATTGACACTCTCCTTTGTGCTGTTCCCTCACTGCCCTACTCTCCTTTGTTCAGTCTGCTCAGTGCCCCACTCTCCTGTCTGCAAAGCCCTCTGCCCATCTGTCCTCCATGCAGTCCCCTCACCGCCCCTCTCTGCTTCATGCAGTTCCCTCACTGACCCACTCTCCTCCCTGCAGTGCCCCCACTGCTCCACCCTGCTCTGCACCAATCGGGAGCCCCCTCACTGGCCCACTCTCATCTGTGCTGTCCCCTCACTGCCTCATTCTCCTCTGCGCCATTCTGCATCGCCCTCACTGGCCCAACCTCATCTGTGCAGTCCCCTCACTGCCCGACTCTCCTCTGTGCAGTTCCCCTCACTGCCCCACACTCTTCTCTGCCCCACTCTCCTCCTGGCAGTCCTCTCTCTGCCCCACTCTCTCCATACACCCACTGCCCCACTCACCTCTATTGCGTCCGCTCACTGGCCCACTCTCGTCTGTGCGTTCCACGTTTCTGCCCCACGTTTCTTTGTGTAGTCTTTTCACAGCTCCACTGTTCTCTGTCCAGTACCCTCCCTGCTCCATTCTCCTCCGTGCATTCCCTTCATTGCCCAGCATTGACACTCTCCTTTGTGCTGTTCCCTCACTGCCCTACTCTCCTTTGTTCAGTCTGCTCAGTGCCCCACTCTCCTGTCTGCAAAGCCCTCTGCCCATCTGTCCTCCATGCAGTCCCCTCACCGCCCCTCTCTGCTTCATGCAGTTCCCTCACTGACCCACTCTCCTCCCTGCAGTGCCCCCACTGCTCCACCCTGCTCTGCACCAATCGGGAGCCCCCTCACTGGCCCACTCTCATCTGTGCTGTCCCCTCACTGCCTCATTCTCCTCTGCACCATTCTGCATCGCCCTCACTGGCCCAACCTCATCTGTGCAGTCCCATCACTGCCCCACACTCCTCTGTACAGTACCCTCACTGCCCAGCATACCCACTCTCCTCTGTGCAGTGCCCTCACTGCCACATGCTCCTCTACGCTGAACCCTCACTGCCCCACACTCCTCTTTACAGTACACTCACTGCCCCACTCTCCCCTGCCCCATACCCTCCCTGCCCCACTCTCCTCGGTAGAGTCCACTCACTTCCCGACTCCTCTGCAGTCCTCTCACTGCCCATCAGCCCACTTGCCTCTGTTCAGTCCCCTCTCTGCTCCACTCTCATCTGTGCTATCCCCTCAATGCCCAACATCCCCAGTCTCCTCTTTGAAGTTCCCTCACTGCCTCACTCTCCTCTGTAGTGTCGACTTACTGCCCCGCTCTCCACTGTGCCGTACCCTCCCTGCCCCACTCTCTTTTGAAAAATCTGCACCACCCTACAATGTACAGTCCCCTCACTGCCCCACTCATCTGTGCAGTCCCGTTACTGCCCCACTCCCCCCTGTGCAGGCCCCTCACTCCCAGCAAACCCCACTCTCCTCTGTGCAGCCCCTCACTCGCCCACTCTCCTCCGTGCAATCCCTGCAATGCCCCACTTTCCTCTGCGGTCCCCTCAATGCCCATCAGCCCCACTCTCCTCTGTGCAGGCCCCTCAATTCCCCACTCTCCTATGTGTAGTCCCCTTACTGCACCACTCTTCTCTGTGTGGTCCCCTCACTGCCCCAGACTTCTCAGTATGGTCCCGTCACTGCGCCACCCTCCTGTGTGGTCCCCTCACTGGCCCACTCTCCTCTGCTAGGTGGCCTCAATGGCCCACTCTCCTCTGTGCTGCACCTCACTGGAAAACTGTCTCTGTGCTGCCCCTCACTGGTCCACTCTCCTCCCTGCAGTCCCATCACTTCCCGCTCTTCTCTATGCAGTCCCATCACTGCCCCACTCTTCTCTTCACTGCTCCATTCTCCTATGTACAGTCCCCTCCCTGCCACATTCTCCTCCGTGCATCCTCTGTGCATTCACTGCCCAGCAACGCCAGTCTCCTTGGAGCAGTCCCCTCACTGCCCCACTCTCCTGTCTACAGACCCCTCTGCCCCACTCGCCTCCATGCAGACCCCTCACTGCCCCACTCTCCTCCATGCAGACCCCTCACTGCCACACTCTCCTCTGCAGGCCCCTCACTGCCCAACCCTCCTCTGTGCCGAACCCTCACTGCCCTACACCCCTCTTAACAGTACCCTCACTGCCCAACTCTCATCCGTGCAGTCCCCTCACTGCCCCACACTCATCTGAAGGCCCCTCACTGCCCCACACTCCTCTGCAGGCCCCTCACTGACCCACTCTCGTTTGTGTTGTCTGCTCACTGCCCCAATCTCCTTTGTGTGGGCTGCTCACTGCCCCACACTCCCCACTACCCCACTCTCCTCCGGGCAGTCCCCACTCTGCCCCACTCTCTCCATACCCTCACTGCCCCACTCTCCTCGGTAGAGTCCACTCACTTCCCGACTCCTCTGCAGTCCTCTCGCTGCCCATCAACCCACTTGCCTCTGTTCAGTCCCCTCTCTGCTCCACTCTCATCTGTGCAGTCCTCACTGCCCCACTCTCCTCCATGCAGTGCCCTCACTGCTCCACCCTCCTCTGCACCACTCTGCAGCCCCCTCACTGGCCCACTCTCATCTGTGCAGTCCTATCACTGCCTCATTCTCTTCTCCCCCACTCTGCATCCCCCTCACTGGCCCACTCTCCTCTGCAGTCCCCTCACTGCCCAAGGCTCCTCTGTGCAGTGCCCTCATAGCCAAATTCTCCCCTGCGCCAAACCGTCACTGCGCCATACTCTTCTTTACAGTCCGCTTACTGCCCCACTCTCCTCTGCGCCGTACCCTCTCTGCCCCACTCTTATCTGTGCAGTGCACTCACTGCCTTATTCTACTCTGTGCAGTCCCCTCATTGCCCATCAGCCCCACTCTCCTCTGTGCAGTCCCCTCACTGCCCCACACTCCTCTGCAGGGCCCTCACTGCCTTACTCTCCTTTGTGGAGGCTGCTCTCTGCCCCACACTCCCCTCTGCACCACTCCCCTCCGGGCAGTCCCCACTCTGCCCCACTCTCTCCGTACCTTCACTGCCCCACTCTCCTCTGTGCAGCCCCCTCACTGCCCCATTCTCCTCTGTGCAGTCCTCTCACTGCCCCACTCTCCTCCAAGCAGTCCCTCACTGCCCATCAGCCCCACTCTCCTCTGTGCAGTCCCCTCACTACCCCACACTCCTCTGCAAGCCCCTCATTGCCCCACTCTCCTCCGGGCAGTCCCCTCTCTGCCAAACTCCTTTGCAGTCCCATCACTGCCAATCTGCACCACCCTCCAGTGTGCAGTCCCTTAACTGCCCCACCCTCCTCTGTGCTGTCCCCTTCCTGCACCACTCTCCCATGTGCAGTCCCTTCACTGCCAATCTCTGCAGTACCCTTAATTCCCCCTCTACTCTTTGCAGTCCCATCACTGCCCCACTCTTCTTTGTGTAGTCCCCTCTGTAGGCCCCTCACTGTCCCACTCCCCTCTGCAGGCCCCTCACTGCCCATCTCTCCTCTGCGCTGAACCCTCACTGCCCAACACTGCTCTTGGGCCCATCAGCCCACTCGCCTCTGTTCAGTCCCCTCTCTGCTCCAGTCTCACCTGTGCATTCACCTCACTGCCTCAATCTCCGCTGCAAGCCCCTCACTGCCCAACTCTCATCTTTGCAGTGACCTCACTGCCCCACCCTACTATGTGCAGACCCCTCAGTGCCCCACCCTCCTATGTGCAGGTCCCTCACTGCCCAACTCTCCTCTGTGCAGTCACCTCAATGCCTATCTTCCCTACACTGCTATATGCAGTTCGCTCAATACCCAACTCACCTCTGTGCAGTGACCTCACTGCCCCACACTCCTCTGCGCCGAACCCTCACTGCCCCAATCTAATCTGTGCAGTCCGCTCACTGCCCCACACCCCTCTGTGTAGTCCCCTCAATGCCCAACTCTCATCTGTGCAGTCTGCTCACTGCCCTACACCACTCTTTACAGTACCCTCAATGCCCAAATCTCATCTGTGCAGTCCACTCACTGCCCTACACTTCCCTCTGGGCAGTCCCTTCACTGCCCCACACTTCTCTGTACAGTACCCTCACAGCTCCACTCTCCTCTGTGCAGTCCTCTCACTGCCCCACTCTCCTCTTTGAAGTCCCCTAAAAGCCCCACCTCTTCTGAAGTCCCCTCATTGCCCAGCATACGCACCATCCTATGTGCAGTCCCTTCACAGGCCCACCCCCCTCTGAAGTCCCCTCACTGCCCAGCATACCTACCCTCCTACGTGCAGTCGCTCTCTCCTCTGTTCAGTCGTCTCACCGCCCCACTCTCCTCTGTGCAGTTCCCTTACTGCCCCACTGTCCTCTGTGCAGTAACCTCAATGCCCCACTCTCCTCTGTGCAGTCCCCTCACTGCCCCACACTCTCCTCTGCCCCAGTCTCCTCCTGGCAGTCCCCTCTCTGCCCAACTCTCTCCATACCCTCACTGCCCTACACTCCTCTGTACAGTACCCTCACTGCCCCACTCTCCTCTGTGCAGTAACCTCAATGCCCCACTCTCCTCTGCAGTCCCCTCACTGCCCAGCATACCCACTCTCCTCTGTGTAGTCCCCTCACTGCCCAGGAGCCCCACTTTCCTCTGGACAGTCCCCTCACTACCCCACGTTTCTTTGTGTAGTCTTTTCACTGCTCCATTCTTCTCTGTCCAGTACCCTCCCTGCTCCATTCTCCTCTGTGCATTCCCTTCATTGCCAAGCATTGACACTCTCCTTTGTGAAGTTCCCTCACTGCCCTACTCACCTTTGTTCAGTCCACTCAGTGCTCCACTCTCCTGTTTGCAAAGCCCTCTGCCCTTCTGTCCTCCATGCAGTCCCCTCACTGCCCCTCTCTGCTTCATCCAGTCTCCTCACTGCCCCTCTCTCTTCCATGCAGTCCCCTCACTGCCCAACCCTCTTCTGCGCCAAACCCTCACTTCCCCACACTTACTGTACACTCATCTGTACAGTACCCTCATTGCCCCACTCTTATCTGTGCAGTCCCGTCACTTCCCCACTCTCCTCTGTGCAGGCCTCTCACTGGCCCACTCTCCTCTGTGCAGGCCCCTCACTGGGCACTCTCCTCTGTTCAGGCCCTTCAGTGGCCACTCTCCTCTGTGCAGGCCCCTCACAGGCCTACTCCTGTCTGTGCAGGCCCCTCACTGGCCTACTCTCCACTGTGCAGGCCCCTCACTGGCCCACTCTCCTCTGTGCGGGCCCCTCACTGCCCATCGGACCCACTATCTTCTGTGCAGGCCCCTCAATGCCCCACTCTCCTCTGTGCAGGCCCCTCACTCTCCATCGTTCCCACTATTCTCTGTGCAGGCCCCTCAATGCCCCACTCTCCTCTGTGCAGGCCCGTCAATGCTCCACTCTCCTCTGTGCAGGCCACTCAATGCCCCACTCTCCTCTGTGCAGGCCCCTCAATGACACACTCCTTTGGGCACGCCCCACACTCCTCTTCACAGTATCCTCATTGCCCCACTCTCATCTGTGCAGTCCACTCACTGCCCCACTCTCCTCTGCGCCGTACCCTCACTGCCCCACTTTCATCCATGCAGACCGCTCACTGCCCCATTCTCCTCCAGGAATTCCCCTCACTGCCCCACACTCCTCTGCAGCCCCCTCACATTCCCACTCTCCTTTGTGCAGTCTGCTCACTGCCCCACACTCCCCTGTGCCACACTCTCCTCTGGGCAGTCCCCTCTCTGCACCCACTGTCTCCGTACCCTAACTTCCCCACACTCCTCTGTACAGTATCCTCACAGCTGCACTCTGTGCAGTTCCCTCAGTGCCACACTCTCCTCTGTGCAGTGCCCTCACAGCTCCACTCTCTGTGCAGTCCTCTCACTGCCACACAATCCCCTGTGCTGTCCTCTTACTGCCCCACCCTAATCTGCGCCGAACCCTCACTGCCCCATACTCCGCTTTACAATACCCTCACTGCCCCACTCTCATCTGCCAACTCTCCTCTGTGCAGTGCCCTCACTACCCCACCCTCCTCTGCACCGAATCCTCACTTCCTTAATGCCCCACCCTCCTGTGTGCAGTCCCATCACTGCCCCACACTCCTCTGTACAGTACCCTCACTGCTCAGCATCCCCACTCTCTTCTGTGCAGTCCCCTTACTGCCCCACTCTTACTGAGTGGGCCAGTCCCCTTACTGCCCCACTCTTCTCTGTGCATTCCCGTCACTGCGCCAATCTCCTCTGTGTAGTCCCCTCACTGGCCCACTCTCCTCTGTGCGGTGCTATCACTGGCCCACTCTCCTCTGTGAGGTGCCCTCACTGGCCCACTTTCCTCTGTGCTGCCCCTCACTGGCCCACTCTCCTCTGTGCTGCCCCTCATTGTACCCTTACTTCCCCCTCTACTCTTTGCAGTCCCATCACTGCCCCACTCTTCTTTGTGTACTCCCCTCTGTAGGCCCCTCACTGTCCCACTCCCGTCTGCAGGCCCCTCACTGCCCATCTTTCCTCTGCGCTGAACCCTCACTGCCTAACACTGCTCTTGGTCCCATCAGCCCACTCGCCTCTGTTCAGTCCCCTCTCTGCTCCAGTCTCACCTGTGCATTCACCTTGCTGCCTCAATCTCCTCTGTGCTGTCCACTTACTGCACCGATCTCCATTGTGCTGTCCCCTCACTGCCCCACTCTCCTTTGCAGTCCCATCACTGCCAATCTGCACCAGCCTACTATGCACAGTCCCCTCACTGGCCCACTCTCATCTGTACATTACCCTCATTGCCCCTCTTCTCTGTGAAGACCTGTCACTGCCCCACAATCCTATGTACAGTCCCCTCACTGGCAAACTCTCCATTGCACGATGCCCTCACTGGCCAACTCTCCTCTGTGCTGCCTTTCACTGGCCCACTCTCCTCTGTGCTGCCTTTCACTGGCCCACTCTCCTCGCTGCAGTCTCCACACTTCCCCTTCTCCTCTTTGCAGTCCCATCACTGACCCAATCTTCTCTTCACTGCTCCATTCACTCTGTACACCCCTGCCACACTCTCCTCCGTGCATTCCCCATACTGCCCCACTCTCCTCAATTCAGTCTCCTTTGCCCCACTCACCTCCATGCAGTCCCGTCACTGCCCCACTCTCCCCCATTCAGTCTCCTCACTGCCTCACTCTCCACTGCAGGCCCCTCACTGCCCCACCCTCCTCTGCGCCGAACCCTCACTGTCCCACTCTAATCCGTGCAGTCCGCTCACTGCCCCATTGTCCTCTGTGCAATCCCCTCACCGCCCCATCCTCGTCTGCGCCGAACCATAACTGCCCCACACCCCACTTTACAGTACCCTCAATGCCGAACTCTCATCCGTGCAGTCCGCTCACTGCCCAACACTCCCATTTGGGCAGCGCCCTCACTGCTCCACCCTCCTCTGCACCACTCTGCAGCCCCCTCACTGGCCCACTCTCATCTGTGCAGTCCTATCACTGCCTCAATCTCTTCTCCCCCACTCTGCATCCCCCTAACTGGCACACTCTCCTCTGAATTCCCCTCACTGCCCCACTCTCCTCTGCGCAGGCCCCTCACTGCCCATCAGCACCACTCTCCTCTGTGCAGGCCCCTCACTGGCCACTCTCCTCTGTGCCGGCCACTCACTGGCCCACTCTCCTCAGTGCAGGCTCCTCACGGGCCCACTCTCCTCTGTGCAGGCCCCTCCCTGCCCATCAGCACCAATCTCCTCAGTGCAGGCCCCTCAATGCCCCACTCTCCTCTGTGCAGGCCCCTCAATGCCCCACTCTTCTCTGCGCCGAACCCTCACTTCCCCACACTCTTCTTTACAGTACCCTCACTGACCCAGTCTCATCCGTGCAGTGTACTCACTGCCTCACTCTCCTCTGCGCCGTACCTTCACTGCCCCTCTCTCATCAGTGCAGTCAGCTCACTGCCCCATTCTCCTCTATGGTTCCTCCTCACTGCCCTACACTCCTTTGTGCAGTCTGCTCACTGCTCCACACTCCACTCTGCCACACTCTCCTCCGGGCAGTTCCCTCTCTGCCCTACTCTCTCCATACCCTCCCTGCACCACTCTCCTCTGTGCAGTCCCCTCAGTGCCCCACCCTCCTATGTGCAGGTCCCTCACTGCCAAACTCTCCTCTGTGCAGTGCCCTAGATGTCCCACCCTCCGCAGCGCCGAACCATCACTGTCCCACACTCCTCTTTACAATACCCTCATTGCCCCACTCGCATCCGTGCAATTCGCTCAATACCCAACTCTCCTCTGCTGGCCCCACACTGCCCATCAGCCCCACTCTCCTCTGTGCAGTCCCCTCACTACCCCACACTCCTCTGAAAGCCCCTCAATGCCCCACTCTCCTCCGGGCAGTCCCCCCTCTGCCCCAGTCTCTCCGTACCCTCACTGCCTGACACTCCTCTGTACAGTACCCTCACAGCTCAACTCTCCTCTTTGCAGTTCCCTCAGTGCCCCCTCTCCTCTGCAGTCCCTTCACTGTCCATCAGCCCCACTTTCCCATGTGCAGGCCCCTCACTGCCCATCAGCACCACTCTCCTCTGTGCAGGCCCCTCACTGGCCACTCTCCTCTGTGCAGGACCCTCACTGCCCATCAGCACCACTCTCCTCTGTGCAAGCCCCTCACTGGCCACTCTCCTCTGTGCAGGCCCCTCACTCGCCACTCCCCTCTGTGCGGGCCCCTCACTGCCCATCAGCACCACTCTCCTCTGTGCAGGCCCTTCACTGGCCCACTCTCCTCTGTGCAGGCCCGTCACTGGCCACTCTCCTCTGTGCAGGCCCCTCACTTCCCATCTGCACCACCCTCCTCTGTGCAGGCCCCTCACATGTGCACTCTCCTCTGTGCAGGCCCCTCACTACCCATCAGCACCACTCTCCTCTGTGCAGGCCCCTCACTGGCCACTCTCCAATGTGCAGGCCCCTCACCTCTGTGCAGGCCCCTCACTGCACATCCGCGCCACTCTCCTCTGTGCAGGCCCCTCACTGGCCCACTCTCCTCGGTGCATGCTCCTCACTGCCCATCAGCACCAATCTCCTCTGTGCAGGCCCCTCAATGCCCCACTCTCCTCTGTGCCGAACCCTCACTGCCCCACACTCCTCTTTACAGTACCCTCACTGCCCCACTCTCCTCCGTGCAGTCCACTCACTGCCTCACTCTCCTCTGAGCCGTACCTTCACTGCCCCTCTCTCATCCGTGCAGTCAGCTCACTGACCCATTCTCCTCTATGGTTTCTCCTCACTGCCCTACACACCTCTACAGTCCCCTCACTTCCCCACTCTCCTTTGTGCAGTCTGCTCACTGCCCCACACTCCACTCTGCCACACTCTCCTCCGGGCAATTCTCTCTCTGCCCTACTCTCTCCGTACCCTCACTGCACCACTCTCCTCTGTGCAGTCCCCTCAGTGCCCCACCCTCCTATGTGCAGGTCCCTCACTGCCCAACTCTCCTCTGTGCAGTGCCATCAGAGCTCCACTCTTTGTGCAGTCCCCTCAATGCCCCACTCTTTTCTCTACAGTCCAGTCACTGCCTAGCACTTTTCTTTCTCCTGTGTACAGTCCAGTCACTGCCCCACTCTCCTCAGTTGAGTTCAGTCACTGCCCCAATCACCTCCATGCAGTCCCCTCACTGCCCACCCTCATCTGCGCCGACCCCTCACTGCCCCACACTCCTCTTTACAGTACCCTCATTGCCCCACTCTCTTCCGTGCAGTCCGCTCACTGCCCAACTCTCCACTGTGCAGGCCCCTCGTTGCCCATCAGCACCACTCTCCTCTGTGCAGGCCCCTCACTGGCCCACTCTCCTCTGTGCAGGCCCGTCTCTCGCCACTCTCCTCTGTGCGGGCCCCTCACTGCCCATCAGCACCACTCTCCCCTGTGCAGGCCCCTCACAGGCACACTCTCCTATGTGCAGGCCCGTCACTGCCCATCCGCGCCACTCTCCTCTGTGCAGGCCCGTCACTGGCCCACTCTCCTTTGTGCAGACCCCTCAACGCCCCACTCTCCTGTGTGCCGAACCCTCACTGCCCCACACTCCTCTTTACAGTATCCTGACTGCCCCACTCTCATCCGTGCAGTCCACTGACTGCCTCACTCTCCTCTGCGCCGTACCTTCACTGCCCCATTCTCCTCTATGGTTTCTCCTCCCTGCCCTACACTCCTCTACAGTCCCCTCACTGCCCCACTCTCCTTTGTGCAGTCTGCTCACTGCCCCACACTCCCCTCTGCCACACTCTCCTCCGGGCAGTTCCCTCTCTGCCCTACTCTCTCCGTACCCTCACTGCATCACTCTTTGTGCAGTCCCTTCAGTGCCCCACCCTCCTATATGCAGGTCCCTCACTGCCCAACTCTCTTCTGTGCAGTGCCATCAGAGCTCCACACTTTGTGCAGTCCTCTCAGTGCCCCGCTCCTCTGTGCTGTGGCCTAACTATCCCACTCTCCTCTGTGCATTCACCTCAATGCCTATCTGCCCCAACCTGCTATGTGCAGGTACCTCACTGCACAACTCTCCTCTGTGCAGTCCCCTCACTGTCCCCATCATTTCTGTAGGCCTATCACTGTCCCACTCCCCTCTGAAGGCCCCTCACTGCTCATCTCTCCTCTGCACTGAACCCTCACTGCCCAACACTTCTCTTTACAGTACCCTCAATACCCAACTCTCATCTGTGCAATCTGTCCATTCACCGCCCTACACTCCCCTCTGCGCCGAACCCTCACTGCCCCTCACTCCTCTTTACAGTACCCTCACTGCCCCTCACTCCTCTTTACAGTACCCTCTTTAATTGAGTCACGGTCGCAGTGAGAGACTCGATAGTAGTCTTCATATTAACTATGTCATCGGTGCAACCGGAGAGCGCGTGTTCCATTTCCCCAACATTACCTTTCATTGTCGATATGGTAGCCTCGGTAGAAACTTTAGCCAGCTGTGTTTTCACGGCCTGCAGGTCAAGCTGGATAGTAGACAGTGCACCCCCAAGAGTCTCCTGGAGCTTCTGGAGCTCCTTTTTTAAAATATTGGTGATGTCCTTCCTCAGTAAAGCCAGCAACTCAAGCCTGAGTGCGGCGAAGTCAGGGTCGCTCGTGACGCGGATACAGGGGGAGAAGGGGACTCGCTCATGGTGCGCACACTTGGCCTCAGTCGTGTCTGAATGCTACCACGGGTTTTCGTGTTCTTTCCAGACATTTTAAAGTACCACAAAGTTAAAATTGCAAACAAGGAAAGAGAGTAGAATAAGTCAAAATATATTGTATGACAGAAAAGCGCAAATTAATTACAATTTTAATCGAAAGCAGCAGGAGCCTCCAACTTCGCGTCCTACTCCATCGAATTCCGAATCCTAAGTCGCCTCACTCAAAACACTTTAAGTTATTGGTGTTTGCATACAGCACATAGGAGCTCTCTCCGTGACTGACTGGGAGAGATCAGACATGGGAGAGACATGCGCTCAGATGAAGTCAAAAACATGAATACCTGCCGTCTAAATGAGAGAACGTGTTTTTAGTGCTGTATTTTTACATCCTAGTGGAATCATACTGATGGAACTTGTGATTTTTCCCTATTGTGCCTATTCTTTAAGAATGTCTTCTTAAATGAAAGGCAGTACTTTGAAATGATTTTACAAAAAAGTGATTTTTGTTCCTGGAGTCGCTAAAGGAGTCACGGTCACATATCTTCCTCTAACCCAAATTCCATTGTTGGTCAATTGATTAACAAGCTGTTCTGTTTTCAAAAACGATTGCTTTATTCATTTGCCATGCTGAGAGGATATTATCAAAACCGACTATCTCTCCTACCACCACCAGCAGGTGGAGGCTTGGGGGCACACCTGGACGGTGCATCTGCTTCAAGGATTGGTTGAACCTCTCAAAGAGCCCGTCAGTCTGTGGGTGGTAGACGGACGCCTTCGGGTGTTTAACCTGCAACAGCTAACACAGATCAGACGTTAATTTGGAGATGAAAGGTGTACCTTGGTCTATCAAGATGTCCTTCGGTATCCCCACGTGGCTGAACAGGAGCACCAGTTCTCTCGCGATGTTACGGGAGGTGGCTTTGCGTAGCGGCACCGCCTCGGGGTATCAGGTAGCGTAGTCCAGGATGATGAGTATGTACTCGTGGCCCCAGGGAGATTTGGGGAGCGGCCCCATGAGGTCCATGCCGACCCTCTTGATGGGGACGCTTATGATGTGAAGAGGGATAAGGGGAGCTGGCAGGGGCCTCCGTGGGGCAGTGCACTGGCACTGGGGGCACTGTTGGCAGAAGCCCCGGACCTCTGCATCCATCCCTGGCCAGACAAAGCGGTCCTTATAGCTTTTCTAGGGTGTTTCCTGCCCCCAGTTGGCCCCTGAGCAGGTGGGCATTGGCCAGGTGCATCAGCATCTGCATGTTGGTCTTGGGGACTACCAGGAGGTCCACGATTTCCCCTCTGCAGCTGGCCTGTTGATATGAGGCCTCCCCTAATGAGGAAGTAATAAGAGGAGAGTCTCTGGTTCGGACTCTGGTCCACCCCTTCTATCTGATGCACCTGGGCCCAGCAATATTTCAGGCGGTCGTCCTCGTTCTGCTCCCGCCCGAAGTTCCCCTGCCGGTTCATTTGTTGGAACACAGACAAGATCGGGTTAGCGTGTGTGTGTGTGGCTCACCTTCTGCTGTGGCGTCCCCCTCATCTTGCGCCAAGCAGGCCTGCCGAGCTCGTGTCGCCTTCGCTCACTGGGGCACCCTCCTGGATTTGGGAGCTGGGCTGGCCGGGAACCCTGGCCAGTCTCTTCCCAGAAGCAGAGGCACAGGGAGGTCGGGGATGATGCCAACTAGGAGTGGCCAGGTGGCTGTTTTACCCTGTATTTGGACCTCAGTAGCAGGGACTTCCCGGACATCCCCATTGAAATTTACATTTATTCATTTAGCGGACGCTTTTATCCAAAGCGACTTACAAATGAGAAAATACAAGCAAAGCAATATATCAAGCAGAGAACAATACAAGTAGTGCTACTAGTACCATTAATTGAATTCCAGAAGAAGCAAAGTGCACAGAGTAGAGGTGTAAGTGCCAGAGTATTTAAAAAAAAAAATTTATGGATTGGTTAGGTGTTTGTGGAAGACGCAAGTTACGGTGATGGTCCCATTCCTGCTGATTTTTTTTGGCACGTCCCTGGGCGTCCCGTAGTTGGGCTGGCTTCGGTGGTTCCTCCCCCTGGGGGAGGAATCTATTTATTTATTTATTCCCATCTATTTATTTAAGCATTCAGGTATTTAGAAATGCTATTTATTTGATGTAAGAATGACAGCTACAGCATGAATGGTTAAAATAAAATAAAAAAATTAAAAGTCTCTTTCTCTCCCATGCTCTGTCTCTCTCTCGCTTGTGTGTGTGCATGCTCGAGTGTAGTGGAGTGAGTGAAGCATGTTGGTGAGAGTGTGTGTGAAAGACTGTTTTTTTTCAGTTGTGGTGACAGGCCGGCGGCCAGCGCACAAGAAACGCTCCTCAGGCGACTGCCGCTATGTTGCTGAACGGACAGCTCCGCTTCAGCACCACCAATGTTTTGGACACCAGGAGAGCAGGTGGCTGCGAGTACATGCCACATGCATGTACTAACCCAATATAGTCTGTGTTCCAACAGGTGAAACAACAGGGGAACTTCGGGAAGGAGTAGAAGGAGGGCAACTATCTGAAACATTGTTGGGCACAGTGCATCAGATTGAAGGGGTCGACCAGAATCTGGACCAGGTACTCTCTGCAACCTACTTCCTGGTCAGGGGACGCCTTCTGTATCAGAGGACCAACTGCAGAGGGGAAGTTGTTGACCTCCTTGTGGTCCCCAAGACAAAGACCACAATACTGATGCACCTAGCCCATGTCCAACGGTGTCACTACGCAAAGCCATCGCCCGCAACATTGCTAAAGAACTGGTGCTCCTGTTCATCCATGTGGGGATCCCGAAGGATGTATTGACAGACAAAGGTATGCCCTTTTTATCAAAACTAATGTCTGATCTGTGTCGGCTGTTGCAGGTAAAACACCTGAAGACGTCCATCTACCACCCACAGATTGATGGACTTGTCGATTCGTTTAACCAAACTCTGAAGCAGATGCTGCGCCGGGTGGTAGATGAGGAAGGGAGGAACTGGGACCTCCTCCTGCCCTACGTCCTCTTCGCCATGTGGGAGTGCCCACAAGCATCCACAGGCTTCACACCCTTCGAGCTCCTCTTCGGATGATGACCTTGAGAGCTTTCTATATATATTTCTATATTTGAGCCCTTTCCAACAGCGGCTAGATGATGTCGAGATCCATCTTTTCACAGTGAGGACAACTGAGGGACTCGTACACAACTATTACATAAGGTGCAAATATTCACTGATGCTCAAGAAGGTAATACATTAAGAGCCAGAGGGGTGTAAACTTTTAAACAGGATTTGAGTATGAGTGTGCCATTTTGAGAAAAAAGAAACGCTTTCAGTAGCTGTGTAATTGTGTAAGCAATTGTTAACAAAAAAAATTCTCACCAGTTTTTGCTTGTAATCTGAGCTCTGTTGCATCCTTTACTCCAGACTATGCAGTTGAGGAAGGTCTTGCAGTAAACCTTCCTCAATATCCAAAGGTGGTACCTGGACCTCCCTGTAGTTGAAGAAATCTCACTGGTTTGTTGGTTCAGCACCATCTCTAATTTAGTCAACACCTCCCTTAGCATGGCTATGATAAAGAAATTAACAATATTTAAAAATGATACACATTACAAAACTATACAACTTCATCCTTAGTCTTATTCCTAACTTACACAAATTACAGTAAGGTGGCTGAGTGGAAATCACAGTTGGCCCTACCTGGTACTGATAATTGCTGGGGGTCCCTCGTAAAGTCTGACAGCTTGGGAGCGCTACAAGAGAACACTGTGTTAAGGGAAGTGAGGAAAAATATTCTACAAAATTAATACCTACAAAAGAAAGTCAGTCAGAAAGCAGAAGAATACACTCACATGGCATATCATCCATCGACTGCCAGTTCTGCTGGTAAAGTGGTGGTGGGAACAGGGGTGAAAGTGGTGTTTGGGGTAACTGTGGGGAAGTTAACAGTGGGGGCAGGTAGAAGAATTTTTTGGGTGGTGTCGCACACATCCTCTGAGTCAGACAGACAATGCTCCTGACCTCCTGGTCAATCCAGATACAAGTTTGATCAAAACTAAATGTACACTTATAAAATATTGACTATATTGCCAAATTATTCAGTGTTTCATTGAAAATACAACTTCAAATACGGCCTCAAAGCATCAAAGAATAGTAATAGTGATGTGCTGGACAAATATCTGTATGTTTTACACCCTGGTAGTCTTTGTTCAGACACCGCCGTGTCTGACTGAAGGTCCTGCGCTCTTTCTCTTTCTTTCTGTCCTCTTTATAGCTGCTGTAAAATATAGTTGCATTTAAACATTATTGAATGAATCCCTTCAGGATCACTCAATGAGACAAAAAAAATTGTATGTTGCTAGACTAAGGCTAAGAATTGCACAAACGCCATAAGAAATACAGTGTTGAGCCGAACAACGGGTCTGTTATCATGCCAAGTGAACAATATGATCTAATTATGGGACCACATCATGCTGCAAGCTGTGTGGGTTTTCTGGCAGAACACCTTAAATTAGCATTAGCGCCATGTTCCAGAAAATTCTAACTAAACATTTAGGTAAGAAAAGTCCATGGGAACAAAAATAAAATAAAAAGTAGTAAAAGAGGAAAGAGAAGGAATAAAACAAGAGACTGTGCCTTTGTTGTAGAGCAATGAATATAAACTTCATTAAAAAAAGTGTTGAGCTGTGCGAATCTGCATTTGTCTCGACGATGCGAAATGTTCAGCATCTCCCGACTGCTGCTATCGCGAAGAAAAACTGAGAGATCAAGGCCCCCCCATCCCTGTTCATCATTACTGCCCGAGGATTAGTGCGTTAGCAATCCTGAGGTAGCTATTCAAATAATTAAAAACATAAAATTAAAATAAAAAACCATTAGGATCTACTGCATGAATGAATACACAATTTGGGCACTTTGTCATGTCCTCCTGACTCTTATACACATCATTAACGTTAGCTAAATTAGCTATCCGGTTAGTTAGCTGCTAGTAAACCATCTGATGTGATGTTATGTTAAGGCTCTGGGCAATTAGCTTTTCACTGACACCAGCATTGAGCCGACAGTGACGCATTTCTACCGGAATCGGCACAAATGTGCTTGCTATCTGGGATACAGTATAGAGTTACAGTATAGGGCTGCATGAGTGCTGCTGGCACTGGGGAGCTACAGTTCATTGAGGGAACCATGAATACCAACATGTACTGTGACATACTGAAGCAGAGAATGATCCCCTCCCTTCGGAGACTGGGCCACAGGGCAGTATTCCAGCATGATAACTAACCCAAACACGCCTCCAAGACAACCACTGCCTTGCTAAAGAAGCTGAGGGTGAAGGTGATGGATTAAACCCTATTGAGCATCTGTGGGGCATGCTCAAACGGAAGATGGAGGAGCACAAGGTCTCTAACATCCACCAGCTCCGTGATGTCATCATGGAGGAGTGGAAGAGGATGCCAGTGACAACCTGTGAAGCTCGGGTGAACTCCATGCCTAAGAGGGTTAAGGCAGTGCAAGCTCCTCACTGCCTCACTCTCGTCTGCAGGCCCCTCACTGCCCCACACTCCTCTGTACAGTACCCTCAGAGCTCCACTCTCCTCTGTGCAATCCACTCATGGCCCATCAACCCCACTCTCCTTTGTGCAGTCCCCTCAGTGCCCCACTCTTTTCTGCAGTCCTTCCACTGCCCATCATCCCCAACCTCCTATGTGCAGTCCCCTCACTGGCAAACTCTCCTCTGTGCGGTGCCCTCACTGGCCAACTCTCTTCTGTGCTGCCTTTCACTGGCCCACTCTTTCTGTGCTGCCCCTCACTGGTCCACTGACCTCCCTGCAGTCCCCTCACTTCCCTCTCTCCTCTTTGCAGTCCCATAACTGACCCAATCTTCTCTTCACTGCTTCATTCTCCTCTGTACAGTCCCCTCCCTGCCCCATTCTCCTCCATGCATTCCCCATGCTGCACCACCGTGCAGACCCCTAACTGACCCACTCTCCCCTGTTCAGTCTCCTCACTGCCTCACTCTCCTCTGCAAGCTCCTCACTGCCCAACTCTACTCTGTCCAGTGACTTCACTGCCCCACCCTCCTCTGCACCAAACACTCACTGCCCCACTCTAATCCATGCAGTCCGCTCACTGCCCCATTCTCCTCTGTGCAGCCCCCTCACTGCCACATTCTCCTCCGTGCATCCTCTGTGCATCCTCTGTGCATTCACTGCCCAGCCACGCCAGTCTCCTTTGAGCAGTCCCCTCACTGCCCCACTCTTCTCTTCACTGCTCCCTTCTCCTCTGTACAGTCCCCTCCCTGCATCCTCTGTGCATCCTCCGTGCATCCTCTGTGCATTCACTGCCCAGCAATGCCAGTCTCCTTGGAGCAGTCCCCTCACTGCCCCACTCTCCTGTCTACAGACCCCTCTGCCCCACTCGCCTCCATGCAGACCCCTCACTGCCACACTCTCCTCTGCAGGCCCCTCACTGCCCAACCCTCCTCTGTGCCGAAACCTCACTGCCCTACACCCCTCTTAACAGTACCCTCACAGCCCAACTCTCATCCGTGCAGTCCCCTCACTGCCCCACACTCATCTGAAGGCCCCTCACTGCCCCACACTCCTCTGCAGGCCCCTCACTGCCCCACTCTCATTTGTGTTGTCTGCTCACTGCCCCAAACTCCCCCCTGGGCAGTCCCCTCACTGCCCCACTCTCTCCATAACCTCACTGCCTCACTCTCCTCTGTGCAGTCTACTCATGGCCCATCAGCCCCACCCTCCACCGTGCAGTCCCCTCAATGCCGCACTCTCGTCTGTTGAGCCCAGTCACTGCCCCACTCTCCTCCATGCAGTCCCCTCAATGTCCCACTCTCCTCCATGCAGTCCCCTCACTGCCCCACCCTTCTCGGCACCTAACTGACACTGCCCCACACTCCTCGTTACAGTACCCTCACTGCCCCATTCTCATCTGTGCAGTTCCCTCACTGCCCAGCATACCCACCATCCTATGTGCAGTCCCTTCACTGCCCCATTCTCCTCTATGCATTCCCCTTACTGCCGCACACTCCTCTACCTGCCCCATACTGCCCCACTCTCCTTTGTGCTGTCCACTTACTGTCCCGCACTACACTGTGCAGTCCCATCAGTGCCAATCTGCACCACCCTACTATGTACAGTCCCCTCACTGCCCTATTCTCCTCTGCACCATTCTGCAGCCAAATCACTGGCCCACTCTCCTCTGTGCAGTCCCCTCACTGCTCGACACTCCTCTGAACAGTAACCACACTGCCCCCTCTCCTCTATGCAGACCCGTCACAGCCCCACTCCCCTCTCTGCAGTCCCCTCACTGCCCAGCATCCCCACTCTCCTATGTACAGTCCACTTATTGCCCCATTCTTCTCTGTGCGTTCCCGTCACTCCGCCACTCTCCTCTGTGCGATGCCCTCGCTGGCCCACTCTCCTCTGTGCTGCCCCTCACTGGCCCAATCTCCTTGTGCCGCCCCTCACTGGCCCAGTCACCTCTGTGCTGCCCCTCACTTCCGATCTCATCTTTACAGTCCCATCACTTCCCCACTCTTCGTTGTGTAGTCTCCTCACTGCCCCACTCTCCTCTGTGCAGTCCCCTCACTACCACACACTCCTCTGCAAGGCCCTCATTGCCCCACTCTCCTCCGGGCAGTCCCCTCTCTGCCCCAGTCTCTCCGTACCCTCACTGCCTGACACTCCTCTGAACAGAAACCTCACTGCTCAACTCTCCTCTTTGCAGTTCCCTCAGTAACCCCTTCTCCTCTGCAGTCCCTTCACTGTCCATCAGCCCCACCCTCCAATGTGCAGTCCCTTAACTGCCCCACCCTCCTCTGTGCTGTCCCCTTCCTGCAGCACTCTGCCATGTGCAGTCCCCTCACTGCCCCCACTCTCCTCTGTGCAGTCTCCTCATTGCCCATCAGCCCACTCACCTCTGTTCAGTCCCCTCTCTGCTCCAGTCTCACCTGTGCATTCACCTCGCTGCCTCAATCTCCTCTGTACTGTCCACTTACTGCACCGCTCTCCATTGTGCTGTCTCCTCACTGCCCCACTCTCCTTTGCAGTCCCCTCACTGCCAATCTGCACCACCCTACTATGAACCGTCCCCTCACTGGCCCACTCTCATCTGTGCAGTCCCCTCACTGCCCCACACTCCTCTGTACAGTACCCTCATTGCCCCAATCTTCTCTGTGAAGATCTGTCACTGCCCCACACTCCTATGTGCAGTCCCCTCACTGGCAAACTCTCCTTTGTGCGGTGCCCTCACTGACCAACTCTCCTCTGTGCTGCCTTTCACTGGCCCACTCTCTCTGTGCTGCCCCTCACTGGTCCACTCTCCTCCCTGCAGTCCCCTCACTTCCCCCTCTCCTCTTTGCAGTCCCCTCAATTCCCCCTCTCCTCTTAGCAGTCCCATCACTGACCCAATCTTCTCTTCACTGCTCCATTCACCTCTGTACAGTCCCCACCCTGCCCCACTCTCCTCCGTGCATTAACCATACTACCCCACTCTCCTCAATTCAGTCCCCTCTGCCCCACTTGCATCCGTGCAGTCCCGTCACTGCCCCACTCTCCCCCGTTCAGTCTCCTCAGTGCCTCACTCTCCGCTGCAAGCCCCTCACTGCCCAACTCTCATCTTTGCAGTGACCTCACTGCCCCACCCTCCTCTGTGCAGACCCCTCAGTGCCCCACGCTCCTATGAGCAGGTCCCTCACTGCCCAACTCTCCTCTGTGCAGTCACCTCAATGCCTATCTGCCCCACACTGCTATATGCAGGTCCCTCACTGCACAACTCTCCTCTGTGCAGTGCCCTTGCTGTCCCACCACCCTCCTTACAGTACCCTCACTGCCCCACTCTCATCTGTGCAGTTCGCTCAATACCCAACTCACCTCTGTGCAGTGATCTCACTGCCCCACCCTCCTCTGCGCCGAACCCTCACTGCCCCAATCTAATCTGTGCAGTCCACTCACTGCCCCACACCCCTCTGTGCAGTCCCCTCAATGCCCAACTCTCATCTGTGCAGTCTGCTCACTGCCCTACACCACTCTTTACAGTACCCTCAATGCCCAAATCTCATCTGTGCAGTCCACTCACTGCCGTACACTCCCCTCTGGGCAGTCCCTTCACTGCCCCACACTCCTCTGTACAGTACCCTCACAGCTCCACTCTCCTCTATGCAGTCCTCTCACTGCCCCACTCTCCTCTGTGCAGTCCTCTTTGCCCCACTCTCCCCTCAAAGCCCCACCTCTTCTGCAGTCCCCTCATTGCCCAGCATACCCACCATCCTATGTGCAGTCCCTTCATAGACACACCCTCCTCTGAAGTCCCCTCACTGCCCAGCATTCCTACCCTCCTACGTGCAGTCACTCTCTCCTCTGTGCAGTCGTCTCACCGCCCCACTCTCCTCTGTGCAGTTCCCTTACTGCCCCACTCTCCTCTGTGCAGTACCCTCAATGCCCCACTTTCCTCTGTGCAGTCCCCTCACTGCCCCACACTCTCCTCTGCCCCAGTCTCCTCCTGGAAGTCCCCTCTCTGCCCAACTCTCTCCATACCCTCACTTCCCTACACTCCTCTGTACAGTACCCTCACAGCCCCACGCGCTTCTGTGCAGTCTCCTTAGTGCCCCACTCTTCTCTGCAGTCCCATCACTGCCCATTAGCTCCACCCTCCTATGTACAGACCTCTCACTGCCCCACTCTCCTCTGTGCAGTCTTTTCAACACCCCACTCTCCTCTGCAGTCCCCTCACTGCCCAGCATACCCACTCTCCTCTGTGTAGTCCCCTCACTGCCCAGGAGCCCCACTTTCCTCTGGACAGTCCCCTCACTACCCCACGTTTCTTTGTGTAGTCTTTTCACTGCTCCATTCTTCTCTGTCCAGTACCCTCCCTGCTCCATTCTCTTCTGTGCATTCCCTTCATTGCCAAGCATTGACACACTCCTTTGTGCAGTTCCCTCACTGTCCTACTCTCCTTTGTTCAGTCCACTCAGTGCCCCACTCTCCTGTTTGCAAAGCCCTCTGCCCTTCTGTCCTCCACGCAGTCCCCTCACCGCCCCTCTCTGCTTCATGCAGTCCCCTCACTGCCCCCTCTCTCTTCCATGCAGTCCCCTCACTGCCCCTCTCTCTTCCATGCAGTCCCCTCACTGCCCCACCCTCTTCTGCGCCAAACCATCACTGCCCCACACTACTCTTTACAGTAACTTCACTGCCCCATTATCCTCTGCACCACTCTGAACCCCCTCACTGCCCCACTCTCATCTGTACAGTCCCCTCACTGCCACACACTCATCTGTACAGTGCCCTCATTGCCCCACTCTTATCTGTGCAATCCCGTCACTTCCCCACCTCTCCTCTGTGCAGGCCTCTCACTGGCCCACTCTCCTCTGTGCAGGCCCCTCACTGGGCACTCTCCTCTGTTCAGGCCCCTCAGTGGCCACTCTCCTCTGTGCAGGCCCCTCACAGGCCTACTCCCGTCTGTGCAGGCCCCTCACTGGCCATCTGGCCCACTATCCTCTGTGCAGGCCCATCACTGCCCATCTGGCCCACTATCCTCTGTGCAGGCCCCTCAATGGCCCACTCTCCTCCGTGCAGGCCCCTCAATGCCCCACTCTCCTCTGTGCAGGCCCCTCACTGTCCATCGGGCCCACTATTCTCTGTGCAGGCCCCTCGATGCCCCACTATCCTCTGTGCAGGCCCCTCAATGCCCCACTCTCCTCTGTGCAGACCCCTCACTGCCCATCGGGCCCACTATTCTCTGTGCAGGCCCCTCAATGCCCCACTCTCCTCTGTGCAGGGCCCATCAATGCCCCACTCTCCTCTGAGCAGGCCCCTAAATGACACACTCCTTTGTGCACGCCCCACACTACTCTTACAGTACCCTCATTGCCCCACTCTCATCCGTGCAGTCCACTCACTGCCCCACTCTCCTCTGCGCCATACCCTCACTGCCCCACTTTCATCCATGCAGACCGCTCACTGCCCCATTCTCCTCCAGGAATTCCCCTCACTGCCCCACACTCCTCTGCAGGCCCCTCACATTCCCACTCTCCTTTGTGCAGTCTGCTCACTGCCCCCACACTCCCCTCAGACACACTCTCCTCTGGGCAGTCCCCTCTCTGCCCCCACTGTCTCCGTACCCTAACTTCCCCACAGTCCTCTGTACAGTACCCTCACAGCTCCACTCTCTGTGCAGTCCCCTTAGTGCCACACTCTCCTCTGTGCAGTCCCTTCTCTGCCCATCAGCTGACCCCTCCTATGTGAAGGTCCCTCACTGCCCAACTCTCCTCTGTGCAGTGCCCTCAAAGCTCCACTCTCTGTGCAGTCTTCTCACTGCCACACAATCCCCTGTGCTGTCCTCTTACTGCCCCACCCTAATCTGCGCCGAACCCTCACTGCCCCATACTCCGCTTTACAATACCTCACTGCCCCACTCTCATCTGCCAACTCTCCTCTGTGCAGTGCCCTCACTACCCCACCCTCCTCTGCACCGAATCCTCACTTCCTTACTGCCCATCAGCCCCACTCTCCCCTGTGCAGTCCCCTCACTACCCCACACTTCCTCTGTACAGTACCCTCACAGCTCCACACTCCTCTGTGCAGTCCCATCCCTGCCCCACACTCCTCTGTACAGTACCTTCATAGCCCCACTCTTCTCTGTGCAGGCCCTCTCTGCCCCACTCTTCTCAATGCAGTCCCCTCACTGCTCAGCATCCCCACTCTCCTCTGTGGAGACCCCTCAATGCCCAGCATCCCCACTCTCTTCTGTGCAGTCCCCTTACTGCCCCACTCTTCTCTGTGCGTTCCCATCACTGCGCCAATCTCCTCTGTGCTGCCTTTCATTGGCCCACTCTCCTCTGTGCTGCCTTTCACTGGCCCACTCTCCTCCCTGCAGTTTCCTCAACTTCCCCCCTCTCCTCTTTGCAGTCCCATCACTGACCCAATCTTCTCTTCACTGCTCCATTCACCTCTGTACAGTCCCCTCCCTGCCACACTCTCCTCCGTGCATTCCCCATACTGCCCCACTCTCCTCAATTCAGTCTCCTCTGCCCCACTCGCCTCCATGCAGTCCCGTCACTGCCCCCACTCTCCCCCGTTCAGTCTCCTCACTGCCTCACTCTCCGCTGCAGGCCCCTCACTGCCCCACCCTCCTCTGCGCCGAACTCTCACCTGTCCCACTCTAATCCGTGCAGTCCGCTCACTGCCCCATTGTCCTCTGTGCAGTCCCCTCACCTCCCCACTCTCGTCTGCGCCGAACCATAACTGCCCCTCACCCCACTTTACAGTACCCTCAATGCCGAACTCTCATCTGTGCAGTCCGCTCACTGCCCAACACTCCCATCTGGCAACCCCCTCACTGGCCCACTCTCATCTGTGCAGTCCTATCACTGCCTAATTCTCTTCTCCCCCACTCTACATCCCCCTCACTGGCCCCGCTCTCCTCTGCAGTCCCCCTCACTTGCCCAAGTCTCCTCTGTGCAGTGCCCTCACTGCCCCACTCTCCTTTATGCAGTGCAATCACTGCCCTAAACTCACCTGCCCCTCTGCCCCACTCTCCACCGGCAGTCCTCTCTCTGCCCCACTCTCTCCATACCCTCACTGCCCCACACTCCCCTCTGCCCCACTCTCCTCCGAGCAGTCCCCTCTCTGCCCCACTCTCTCCATACCCTAACTGCCCTACACTCCTCACTACATGTACCCTCACAGCCCACTCTCCTCTGCAATCCCGTCACTTCCCCACTCTCCTCTGCAATCCCGTCACTTCCCCACTCTCCTCCGTGCAGTCCCCTCACTGTCCATCAGCCCTACTCCTACTCTGTGCAGTGCCCCTCAGTGCCCCAGTCTTCTCTGCTGTCCCTTCACTGCCCCAATCTCCTCTCTGCCAGTCCCCTCAATTCCCCACACCCCTCAGTACAGTACACTCACAGCTCCACTCTCCTCTGTGTATTCCTCTCGCTTCCCCACTCTTCTCTATGTGGTCCCGTCACTGCCCCCACTCTCCTCTATTGAGTCCCCTCACTGGCCCACTCTTGTCGGTGCGTTCCTATTAGTTCTCTGTGCAGTCCCCTCATGTTTCCACCTTTCCTCTGTGCAGTCCCCTCACTGCCTCACGTTTCTTTGTGTAGTCTCATCACTGCTCCATTCTTCTCTGTACAGTACCCTCCCTGCTCCATTCTCCTCCGTGCATTCCCTTAATTGCCCAGCATTGGCACTCTCCTTTGTGCAATTCCCTCACTGCCCAACTCTCCTTTGTTCAGTCTGCTCAGAGCCCCACTCTCCTGTCTGCAACGCCCTCTGCCCCTCTGTCCTCCATGCAGTCCCCTCACTGCCCCTCTCTGCTTCATGCAGTCCCCTCAGTGCCCCTCTCTCTTCCATGCAGTCCCCTCACTGTCCCACCCTCCTCTGCGCCGAACCCTGGACTGCCCCACACTTCTCTTTACAGTACCCTACACTTCCCTCTTTATTCTGTGAAGTCCCGTCACTTCCACACTCTCTTCTGTGCAGGCCCCTCACTGGCCACTCTCCGCTTTGCAGGCCCCTCACTGCCCATCAGCACCACTCTCCTCTGTGCAAACCCCTCACTGGCCACTCTCCTCTGTGCGGGGCCCCTCACTGCCCCACACTCCACTCTATTCTGTGCAGGCCCCTCACTGGCCACTCTCCTCTGTGCAGGCCCCTCACTGCCCCATCAGCACCACTCTCCTCTGTGCAGTCCCTTCACTAGACCACTCTCCTCTGCGCCGAACCCTCACTGCCCCACAATCCTCTTTACAGTACCCTCACTGCCCCACTCTCATCCGTGCAGTCCACTCACTGCCCCACTCTCCTCGGCTCCGTACCTTCACTGCCCTCTCTCATACATGCAGTCAGCTCACTGCCCCACCCTCCTCTACAATTTCTCCTCACTGCCCTACACTCCTCTACAGTCCCCTCACTGCCCCACTCTCCGGCAGGCAGTCCCCTCTCTGCTCCACTCTTATCTGTCCAGTCCCCTCAATGGCCTGCATCCCCACTCTCCTCTGTGCAGTCCTATCACTGCCTCATTCTCTTCTCCCCCACTCTGCATCCCCCTCACTGGCACACTCTCCTCTGAAGTCCCCTTTACAGTACACTCACTGCCCAGTCTCATCCGTGCAGTCCACTCACTGCCCCACTCTCCTCTGCGCCGTACCTTCACTGCCCCTCTCTCATCTTTGCAGTCTGCTCACTGCCCCATTCTCCTCTACAGATTCTCCTCACTGCCCTACACAACTCTACAGTCCTCACACTGCCCCACTCTCCCTTGTGCCATCTGCTCACTGCACCACACTAACCTCTGCCACACTCTCCTCCGGGAAGTCCCCTCAGTGCGCCACCCTCCTATGTGCAGGTCCCTCTCTGCACCACTCTCCTCTGCTGACCCTCACTGCCCATCAGCCCCACTCTCCTCTGTGCAGTCACCTAACTACCCCACAATCCTCTGCAAGCCCCTCATTGCCCCACTCTCCTCCGGGCAGTCCCCTCTCTACCCCAGTCTCTCCGTACCTCACTGCCCGACACTCCTCTGTACAGTAACCTCACAGCTCAACTCTCCTCTTTGCAGTTCCCTCAGTGCCCTCTCCTCTGCAGTCCCTTCACTGTCCATCAGCCCCACCCTCCAATGTGCAGTCCCTTCACTGCCCCACCCTCCTCTGTGCTGTCCCCTTCCTGCACCACTCTCCCATGTGCAGTCCCCTCACTGTCCCACTCTCCCTGTGCAGTCCCCTCATTGCCCATCAGCCCACTCGCCTCTGTTCAGTCCCCTCTCTGCTCCAGTCTCACCTGTGCATTCACCTCGCTGCCTCAATCTCCTCTGTGCTGTCCACTTACTGCACCGCTATCCATTGTGGTGTCCCCTCACTGCCCCACTCTCCTCTGCACCACTCTGCAGCCAACTCACTGGCCCACTCTCATCTGTGCAGTCCCCTCACTGCGGACACTCCACTGTACAGTAACCTCACTGCCCCCTCTCCTCTATGCAGACCCGTCACAGCCCCACTCCCTCTGTGCAGTCCCCTCACTGCACAGCATCCCCACTCTCCTATGTGCAGTCCCCTTATTGCCGCATTCTCTGTGCATTCCCGTCACTCCACCACTCCTCTCTCTGCGGTGCCCTCACTGGCCCACTCTCCTTGTGCCGCCCCTCACTGGCCCACTCTCCTCTGTGCTGCCCCTCACTTCCCCACGCTCCTCAATGCAGTCCCCTCACTTCTCAACTCATCTTTGCAGTTCCATCACTTCCCCACTCATCTTTGTGTAGTCTCATCACTGCTCCATTCTCCTCTGTACAATCCCCTCCCTGCACCATTCTCCTCTGTGCAGTCCCCTCACTGCCCCACACTCTTCTGTACAGTCCGCTCACTGCGCTACTCTCCTTTGTTCAGCCTCCCACTCTCCTGTCTGCAGACCGCTCTGTCCCAGTGTCCTCTGTGCAGTCCCCTCACTGAACCACTCTCCTGCAGGAGGTCCAGTCTCTGCTCCACTCTTATCTGTGCAGTCTCCTCAATGGCCTGCATCCCCACTCTCCTCTGTGCAGCCCCTTCACTGCGCCACCCTCCTCTGCACCACTCTGCAGCAGCCTCACTGGCCCTCTCTCATCTGTGCAGTCCTATCACTGCCTCATTCTCTTCTCCCCCACTCTGCACCCCCTCACTGGCCCACTCTCCTCTGAAGTCCCCTCACTGCCCAAGTCTCCTCTGTGCAGTGCCTCATTGCCACATTCTCCTCTGCGCCAAACCCTCACTGCCCCACACTCTTCTTTACAGTACACTCACTGCCCCACTCTCATCCTTGAAGTCCACTCACTGCCCCACTCTCCTCTGCTCCGTACCTTCACAGCCCCTCTCTCATCTGTGCAGTCTGCTCACTGCCCCATTCTCCTCTACGGATTCTCCTCACTGCCCTACACAACTCTACAGACCCCTCACTGCCCCACTCTCCTGCAGGAGGTCCAGTCTCTGCTCCACTCATATCTGTGCAGTCTCCTCAATGGCCTGCATCCCCACTCTCTCTGTGCAGCCCCTTCAGTGCGCCACCTCCTCTGCACCACTCTCACTGCCATCAGCCCCACTCTCCTCTGTGCAGTCCCCTCACTACCCCACACTCCTCTGCAAGCCCCTCATTGCCCCACTCTCCTCCGGGCAGTCCCCCTCTCTGCCAAACTCCTTTGCAGTCCCATCACTGCCAATCTGCACCACACCTCCAGTGTGCAGTCCTTAACTGCCCCACCCTCCTCTGTGCTGTCCCCTTCCTGCACCACTCTCCCATGTGCAGTCCCTTCACTGCCAATCTCTGCAGTACCCTTAATTCCCCCTCTACTCTTTGCAGTCCCATCACTGCCCCACTCTTCTTTGTGTAGTCCCCTCTGTAGGCCCCTCACTGTCCCACTCCCCTCTGCAGGCCCCTCACTGCCCATCTCTCCTCTGCGCTGAACCCTCACTGCCCAACACTGCTCTTGGGCCCATCAGCCCACTCGCCTCTGTTCAGTCCCCTCTCTGCTCCAGTCTCACCTGTGCATTCACCTCACTGCCTCAATCTCCGCTGCAAGCCCTCACTGCCCAACTCTCGTCTTTGCAGTGACCTCACTGCCCCACCCTACTATGTGCAGACCCCTCAGTGCCCCACCCTCCTATGTGCAGGTCCCTCACTGCCCAACTCTCCTCTGTGCAGTCACCTCAATGCCTATCTTCCCTACACTGCTATATGCAGTTTGCTCAATACCCAACTCACCTCTGTGCAGTGACCTCACTGCCCCACCCTCCTCTGCGCCGAACCCTCACTGCCCCAATCTAATCTGTGCAGTCCGCTCACTGCCCCACGCCCCTCTGTGTAGTCCCCTCAATGCCCAACTCTCATCTGTGCAGTCTGCTCACTGCCCTACACCACTCTTTACAGTACCCTCAATGCCAAAATCTCATCTGTGCAGTCCACTCACTGCCCTACACTTCCCTCTGGGCAGTCCCTTCACTGCCCCACACTCCTCTGTACAGTACCCTCACAGCTCCACTCTCCTCTGTGCAGTCCTCTCACTGCCCCACTCTCCTCTTTGAAGTCCCCTAAAAGCCCCACCTCTTCTGAAGTCCCCCCATATTGCCAGCATACGCACCATCCTATGTGCAGTCCGTTCACAGGCCCACCCTCCTCTGAAGTCCCCTTACTGCCCAGCATACCCTCCATCCTATGTGCAGTCCCTTCACAGGCCCACCCCCTCTGAAGTCCCTCACTGCCCAGCATACCTACCCTCCTACGTGCAGTCGCTCTCTCCTCTGTTCAGTCGTCTCACCGCCCAACTCTCCTCTGTGCAGTTCCCTTACTGCCCCACTGTCCTCTGTGCAGTAACCTCAATGCCCCACTCTCCTCTGTGCAGTCCCCTCACTGCCCCACACTCTCCTCTGCCCCAGTCTCCTCCTGGCAGTCCCCTCTCTGCCCAACTCTCTCCATACCCTCACTGCCCTACACTCCTCTGTACAGTACCCTCACTGCCCCACTCTCCTCTGTGCAGTACTTTCAACACCCCACTCTCCTCTGCAGTCCCCTCACTGCCCAGCATACCCACTCTCCTCTGTGTAGTCCCCTCACTGCCCAGGAGCCCCACTTTCCTCTGGACAGTCCCCTCACTACCCCACGTTTCTTTGTGTAGTCTTTCACTGCTCCATTCTTCTCTGTCCAGTACCCTCCCTGCTCCATTCTCCTCTGTGCATTTCCTTCATTGCCATGCATTGACACTCTCCTTTGTGAAGTTCCCTCACTGCCCTACTCACCTTTGTTCAGTCCACTCAGTGCTCCACTCTCTGTTTGCAAAGCCCTCTGCCCTTCTGTCCTCCATGCAGTCCCCTCACTGCCCCTCTCTGCTTCATCCAGTCTCCTCACTGCCCCTCTCTCTTCCATGCAGTCCCCTCACTGCCAACCCTCTTCTGCGCCCAACCCTCACTTCCCCACACTTACTGTACACTCATCTGTACAGTACCCTCATTGCCCCACTCTTATCTGTGCAGTCCCGTCACTTCCCACTCTCCTCTGTGCAGGCCTCTCACTGGCCCACTCTCCTCTGTGCAGGCCCCTCACTGGGCACTCTCCTCTGTTCAGGCCCTTCAGTGGCCACTCTCCTCTGTGCAGGCCCTCACAGGCCTACTCCTGTCTGTGCAGGCCCCTCACTGGCCTACTCTCCACTGTGCAGGCCCTCACTGGCCCACTCTCCTCTGTGCGGGCCCCTCACTGCCCATCGGACCCACTATCTTCTGTGCAGGCCCCTCAATGCCCCACTCTCCTCTGTGCAGCCCCTCACTCTCCATCGTTCCCACTATTCTCTGTGCAGGCCCCTCAATGCCCCACTCTCCTCTGTGCAGGCCGTCAATGCTCCACTCTCCTCTGTGCAGGCCACTCAATGCCCCACTCTCCTCTGTGCAGGCCCCTCAATGACACACTCCTTTGGGCACGCCCCACACTCCTCTTCACAGTATCCTCATTGCCCCACTCTCATCCGTGCAGTCCACTCACTGCCCCACTCTCCTCTGCGCCGTACCCTCACTGCCCCACTTTCATCCATGCAGACCGCTCACTGCCCATTCTCCTCCAGGAATTCCCCTCACTGCCCCACACTCCTCTGCAGCCCCTCACATTCCCACTCTCCTTTGTGCAGTCTGCTCACTGCCCCACACTCCCCTGTGCCACACTCTCCTCTGGGCAGTCCCCTCTCTGCACCCACTGTCTCCGTACCCTAACTTCCCCACACTCCTCTGTACAGTATCCTCACAGCTGCACTCTGTGCAGTTCCCTCAGTGCCACACTCTCCTCTGTGCAGTGCCCTCACAGCTCCACTCTCTGTGCAGTCCTCTCACTGCCACACAATCCCCTGTGCTGTCCTCTTACTGCCCCACCCTAATCTGCGCCGAACCCTCACTGCCCCATACTCCGCTTTACAATACCCTCACTGCCCCACTCTCATCTGCCAACTCTCCTCTGTGCAGTGCCCTCACTACCCCCACCCTCCTCTGCACCGAATCCTCACTTCCTTAATGCCCCACCCTCTGTGTGCAGTCCCATCCACTGCCCCACACTCCTCTGTACAGTACCCTCACTGCTCAGCATCCCCACTCTCTTCTGTGCAGTCCCCTTACTGCCACACTCTTACTGAGTGGCAGTCCCCTTACTGCCCCACTCTTCTCTGTGCATTCCCGTCACTGCGCCAATCTCCTCTGTGTAGTCCCCTCACTGGCCCACTCTCCTCTGTGCGGTGCTATCACTGGCCCACTCTCCTCTGTGAGGTGCCCTCACTGGCCCACTTTCCTCTGTGCTGCCCCTCACTGGCCCACTCTCCTCTGTGCTGCACCTCATTGTACCCTACTTCCCCCTCTACTCTTTGCAGTCCCATCACTGCCCCACTCTTCTTTGTGTACTCCCCTCTGTAGGCCCCTCACTGTCCACTCCCGTCTGCAGGCCCCTCACTGCCCATCTTTCCTCTGCGCTGAACCCTCACTGCCTAACACTGCTCTTGGTCCCATCAGCCACTCGCCTCTGTTCAGTCCCTCTCTGCTCCAGTCTCACCTGTGCATTCACCTTGCTGCCTCAATCTCCTCTGTGCTGTCCACTTACTGCACCGATCTCCATTGTGCTGTCCCCTCACTGCCCCACTCTCCTTTGCAGTCCCATCACTGCCAATCTGCACCAGCCTACTATGCACAGTCCCTCACTGGCCCACTCTCATCTGTACATTACCCTCATTGCCCCTCTTCTCTGTGAAGACCTGTCACTGCCCCACAATCCTATGTACAGTCCCCTCACTGGCAAACTCTCCATTGCACGATGCCCTCACTGGCAACTCTCCTCTGTGCTGCCTTTCACTGGCCCACTCTCCTCTGTGCTGCCTTTCACTGGCCCACTCTCCTCGCTGCAGTCTCCACACTTCCCCTTCTCCTCTTTGCAGTCCCATCACTGACCCAATCTTCTCTTCACTGCTCCATTCACTCTGTACACCCCTGCCACACTCTCCTCCGTGCATTCCCCATACTGCCCCACCTCTCCTCAATTCAGTCTCCTTTGCCCACTCACCTCATGCAGTCCCGTCACTGCCCACTCTCCCCCATTCAGTCTCCTCACTGCCTCACTCTCCACTGCAGGCCCTCACTGCCCCACCCTCCTCTGCGCCGAACCTCACTGTCCCACTCTAATCCGTGCAGTCCGCCTCACTGCCCCATTGTCCTCTGTGCAATCCCCTCACCGCCCCATCCTCGTCTGCGCCGAACCATAACTGCCCCACACCCCACTTTACAGTACCCTCAATGCCGAACTCTCATCCGTGCAGTCCGCTCACTGCCCAACACTCCCATTTGGGCAGCGCCCTCACTGCTCCACCCTCCTCTGCACCACTCTGCTCGCCACCCTCACTGCAGCCCACTGCTCCTCTCACTGTCCCCTAACTGGCACAACTCTCCTCTGAATTCCCCTCACTGCCCCACTCTCCTCTGCGCAGGCCCCTCACTGCCCATCAGCACCACTCTCCTCTGTGCAGGCCCCTCACTGGCCACTCTCCTCTGTGCCGGCCACTCACTGGCCCACTCTCCTCAGTGCAGGCTCCTCACGGGCCCACTCTCCTCTGTGCAGGCCCCTCCCTGCCCATCAGCACCAATCTCCTCAGTGCAGGCCCCTCAATGCCCCACTCTCCTCTGTGCAGGCCCTCAATGCCCCACTCTTCTCTGCGCCGAACCCTCACTTCCCCACACTCTTCTTTACAGTACCCTCATTGACCGAGTCTCATCCGTGCAGTGTACTCACTGCCTCACTCTCCTCTGCGCCGTACCTTCACTGCCCCTCTCTCATCAGTGCAGTCAGCTCACTGCCCCATTCTCCTCTATGTTTCTCCTCACTGCCCTACACTCCTTTGTGCAGTCTGCTCACTGCTCCACACTCCACTCTGCCACACTCTCCTCCGGGCAGTTCCCTCTCTGCCCTACTCTCTCCATACCCTCCCTGCACCACTCTCCTCTGTGCAGTCCCTCAGTGCCCCACCCTCCTATGTGCAGGTCCCTCACTGCCAACATCTCCTCTGTGCAGTGCCCTAGATGTCCCACCCTCCGCAGCGCCGAACCATCACTGTCCCACACTCCTCTTTACAATACCCTCATTGCCCCACTCGCATCCGTGCAATTCGCTCAATACCCAACTCTCCTCTGCTGGCCCCACACTGCCCATCAGCCCCACTCTCCTCTGTGCAGTCCCCCACTACCCACACTCCTCTGAAAGCCCCTCAATGCCCCACTCTCCTCCGGGCAGTCCCCCCTCTGCCCCAGTCTCTCCGTACCCTCACTGCTGACACTCCTCTGTACAGTACCTCACAGCTCAACTCTCCTCTTTGCAGTTCCCTCAGTGCCCCCTCTCCTCTGCAGTCCCTTCACTGCCCATCAGCACCACTCTCCTCTGTGCAGGCCCCTCACTGGCCACTCTCCTCTGTGCAGGACCCTCACTGCCCATCAGCACCACTCTCCTCTGTGCAAGCCCCTCACTGGCCACTCTCCTCTGTGCAGGCCCCTCACTCGCCACTCCCCTCTGTGCGGGCCCCTCACTGCCCATCAGCACCACTCTCCTCTGTGCAGGCCTTCACTGGCCCACTCTCCTCTGTGCAGGCCCGTCACTGGCCACTCTCCTCTGTGCAGGCCCCTCACTTCCCATCTGCACCACCCTCCTCTGTGCAGGCCCCTCACATGTGCACTCTCCTCTGTGCAGGCCCCTCACTACCCATCAGCACCACTCTCCTCTGTGCAGGCCCTCACTGGCCACTCTCCAATGTGCAGGCCCCTCACTCTGTGCAGGCCCCTCACTGCACATCCGCGCCACTCTCCTCTGTGCAGGCCCCTCACTGGCCCACTCTCCCGGTGCATGCTCCTCACTGCCCATCAGCACCAATCTCCTCTGTGCAGGCCCCTCAATGCCCCACTCTCCTCTGTGCCGAACCTCACTGCCCCACACTCCTCTTTACAGTACCCTCACTGCCCCACTCTCCTCCGTGCAGTCCACTCACTGCCTCACTCTCCTCTGAGCCGTACCTTCACTGCCCCTCTCTCATCCGTGCAGTCAGCTCACTGACCCATTCTCCTCTATGGTTTCTCCTCACTGCCCTACACACCTCTACAGTCCCCTCACTTCCCCACTCTCCTTTGTGCAGTCTGCTCACTGCCCCACACTCCACTCTGCCACACTCTCCTCCGGGCAATTCTCTCTCTGCCCTACTCTCTCCGTACCCTCACTGCACCACTCTCCTCTGTGCAGTCCCCTCAGTGCCCCACCCTCCTATGTGCAGGTCCCTCACTGCCCAACTCTCCTCTGTGCAGTGCCATCAGAGCTCCACTCTTTGTGCAGTCCCCTCAATGCCCCACTCTTTTCTCTACAGTCCAGTCACTGCCTAGCACTTTTCTTTCTCCTGTGTACAGTCCAGTCACTGCCCCACTCTCCTCAGTTGAGTTCAGTCACTGCCCCAATCACCTCCATGCAGTCCCCTCACTGCCCACCCTCATCTGCGCCGACCCCTCACTGCCCCACACTCCTCTTTACAGTACCCTCATTGCCCCACTCTCTTCCGTGCAGTCCGCTCACTGCCCAACTCTCCACTGTGCAGCCCCTCGTTGCCCATCAGCACCACTCTCCTCTGTGCAGGCCCCTCAATGGCCCACTCTCCTCTGTGCAGGCCCGTCTCTCGCCACTCTCCTCTGTGCGGGCCCCTCACTGCCCATCAGCACCACTCTCCCTGTGCAGGCCCCTCACAGGCACACTCTCCTATGTGCAGGCCCGTCACTGCCCATCCCGCCACTCTCTCCTCTGTGCAGGCCCGTCACTGGCCCACTCTCCTTTGTGCAGACCCCTCAACGCCCCACTCTCCTGTGTGCCGAACCCTCACTGCCACACACTCCTTTTACAGTATCCTGACTGCCCACTCTCATCCGTGCAGTCCACTGCACTGCCTCACTCTCCTCTGCCCGCCGTACCTTTCACTGCCCCCATTCTCCTCTCTGGTTCTCCTCCCTGCCCTACACTCCTCTACAGTCCCCTCACTGCCCCACTCTCCTTTGTGCAGTTGCTCACTGCCCCACACTATCCCTCTGCCACACTCTCCTCCTGGGCAGTTCCCCTCTCTGCCCCCACTGTCTCCGTACCCTAACTTCCCCACACTCCCCTGTACAGTACCTCACAGCTCCACTCTCTGTGCAGTCCCCTTAGTGCCACACTCTCCTCTGTGCAGTCCCCCTTGCTCTGCCCATCAGCTGGACCCTCCTATGTGAGGTCCCCTCACTGCCCAACTCTCCTCTGTGCAGGCCCTCAAGCTCCACTCTCTGTGCAGTCTTCTCACTGCCACACAATCCCCTGTGCTGTCCTCTTACTGCCCACCCTAAATCTGCGCCGAACCCTCACTGCCCCATAACTCCGCTTTATACAATACCCACTGCCCCACTCTCATCTGCCACTCTCCTCTGTGCAGTGCCCTCACTACCCCACCCCCTCTGCACCGAATCCTCACTTCCTTATGCCCATCAGTGCCCCACTCTCCCTGTGCAGTCCCTCACTACTAACCCACACTCCTCTGTACAGTACCCTCACAGCTCCACACTCCTCTGTGCAGTCCATCCCTGCCCCACACTCCTCCTGTACAGTAACCTTCATAGCCCCACTCTTCTCTGTGCATGGCCCTCCACTGCCCCACTCTCTCAATGCAGTCCCCTCACTGCTCATCATCCCCACTCTCCTCTGTGGAGAACCCCTCAATGCCCAGCATCCCCACTCTCTCTGTGCAGAGCCCCCTTACTGCCCCACTCTTCTTCTGTGCGTTCCCATCACTGCGCCAATCTCCTCTGTGTGCTGCCTTTCATTGGCCCAACTCTCCTCTGTGCTGCCTTTCACTGGCCCACTCTCCTCCTGCAGTTTCCCTCACTTCCGTATCCCCCTCTCCTCTTTGCAGTCCCATCACTGACCAATCTTCTCTTCACTGCTCCATTCACCTCTGTACAGTCCCTCCCTGCCACACTCTCTCCGTGCATTTCCCATACTGCCCCACTCTCCTCAATTCAGTCCTCCTCTCCCACTCGCCTCCATGCATCCCGTCACTGCCCCACTCTCCCCCGTTCAGTCTCCTCACTGCCTCACTCTCCGCTGCAGGCCCCTCACTGCCCCACCCTCCTCTGCGCCGAACTCTCACGTCCCACTCTAATCCGTGCAGTCCGCTCACTGCCCCATTGTCCTCGTTGCAGTCCCCTCACCTCCCCACTCTCGTCTGCGCCGAACCTAACTGCCCCTCACCACTTTACAGTACCCTCAATGCCGAACTCTCATCTGTGCAGTCCGCTCACTGCCCAACACTCCCATCTGGCAAACCCCCTCACTGGCCCACTCCTCATCTGTGCAGTCCTATCACTGCCTAATCTCTTCTCCCCCACTCTACATCCCCCTCACTGGCCCGCTCTCCTCTGCAGTCCCCTCACTGCCCAAGTCTCCTCTGTGGCAGTGCCCTCACTGCCCCACTCACCTCCTTTATGCAGTGCAATCACTGCCCTAAACTCACCTGCCCTCTGCCCCACTCTCCACCGCAGTCCTCTCTCTGCCCCACTCTCTCCATACCCTCACTGCCCCACACTCCCCTCTGCCCCACTCTCCTCCGAGCAGTCCCCTCTCTGCCCCACTCTCTCCATACCCTAACTGCCCTACACTCCTCAGTACAGTACCCTCACAGCCCCACTCTCCTCTGCAATCCCATCACTTCCCCACTCTCCTCTGCAATCCCGTCACTTCCCCACTCTCCTCCGTGCCAGTCCCCTCACTGTCCCATCAGCCCTACTCCTACTCTGTGCAGTGCCCTCAGTGCCCCAGTCTTCTCTGCTGTCCCTTCACTGCCCCCAATCTCCTCTCTGCAGTCCCCTCAATTCCCCACACCCCTCAGTACAGTACACTCACAGCTCCACTCTCCTCTGTGTACTCCTCTCGCTTCCCCACTCTTCTCTATGTGGTCCCGTCACTGCCCCACTCTCCTCTATTGAGTCCCCTCACTGGCCCACTCTTGTCGGTGCGTTCCTATTAGTCTCTGTGCAGTCCCCCTCATTGTTCCACCTTTCTCTGTGCAGTCCCCTCACTGCCTCACGTTTCTTTGTGTAGTCTCATCACTGCTCCATTCCTCTCTGTACAGGACCCTCCCCTGCTCCATTCTCCTCCGTGCATTCCCTTAATTGCCCAGCATTGGCACTCTCCTTTTGTGCAATTCCCTCACTGCCCAACTCTCCTTTGTTCAGTCTGCTCAGAGCCCCACTCTCCTGTCTGCAACGCCCTCTGCCCTCTGTCCTCCAGGCAGTCCCCTCACTGCCCCTCTCTGCTTCATGCAGTCCCCTCAGTGCCCCTCTCTCTTCCATGCAGTCCCCTCACTGTCCCACCCTCCTCTGCGCCGAACCCTGACTGCCCCACAATTCTCTTACAGTACCCTAACTTCCCCTCTTTATCTGTGAAGTCCCGTCACTTCCACACTCTCTTCTGTGCAGGCCCTCACTGGCCACTCTCCGCTTTGCAGGCCCCTCACTGCCCATCAGCCACCACTCTCCTCTGTGCAAACCCCCTCACTGGCCACTCTCCTCTGTGGCGGGCCCTCACTGCCCCACACTCCACTCTATTCTGTGCAGGCCCCTCACTGGCCACACTCCTCTGTGCAGGCCCCTCACTGCCCATCAGCACCACTCTCCTCTGTGCAGTCCCCTTCACTAGACCACTCTCCTCTGCGCCGAACCCTCACTGCCCCACAATCCTCTTTACAGTACCCTCACTGCCCCTCTCTCATACATGCAGTCAGCTCACTGCCCCACCCTCCTCTACAATTTCTCCTCACTGCCCTACACTCCTCTACAGTCCCCTCACTGCCCACTCTCCGGCAGGCAGTCCCCTCTCTGCTCCACTCTTATCTGTCCAGTCCCCTCAATGGCCTGCATCCCCACTCTCCTCTGTGCAGTCCTATCACTGCCTCATTCTCTTCTCCCCACTCTGCATCCCCCCTCACTGGCCCCACTCTCCTCTGAAGTCCCCTTTACAGTACACTCACTGCCCCAGTCTCATCCGTGCAGTCCACTCACTGCCCCACTCTCCTCTGCGCCGTACCTTCACTGCCCCTCTCTCATCTTTGCAGTCTGCTCACTGACCCCATTCTCCTCTACAGATTCTCCTCACGCCCTACACAACTCTACAGTCCTCACACTGCCCCACTCTCCTTGTGCCATCTGCTCACTGCACCACACTAACCTCTGCCACACTCTCCTCCCGGAAGTCCCCTCAGTGCGCCACCCTCCTATGTGCAGGTCCCTCTCTGCACCACTCTCCTCTGCTGACCCCTCACTGCCCATCAGCCCCACTCTCCTCTGTGCAGTCACCTAACTACCCCACAATCCTCTGCAAGCCCCTCATTGCCCCAACTCTCCTCCGGGCAGTCCCCTCTCCTTACCCCAGTCTCTCCGTACCCTCACTGCCTGACACTCCTCTGTACAGTAACCTCACAGCTCAACTCTCCTCTTTGCAGTTCCCTCAGGTGCCCCCGTCTCCTCTGCAGTCCCTTCACTGTCCATCAGCCCCACCCTCCATGTGCAGTCCCTTCACTGCCCCACCCTCCTCTGTGCTGTCCCCTTCCTGCACCACTCTCCCATGTGCAGTCCCTCACTGTCCCACTCTCCTCTGTGCAGTCCCCTCATTGCCCATCAGCCCACTCGCCTCTGTTCAGTCCCCTCTCTGCTCCAGTCTCACCTGTGCATTCACCTCGCTGCCTCAATCTCCTCTGTGCTGTCCACTTACTGCACCGCTATCCATTGTGGTGTCCCCTCACTGCCCCACTCTCCTTTGCAGTCCCATCACTGCCAATCTGCACCACCCTGCTATGCACAGTCCCCTCACTGGCCCACTCTCATCTGGGCCGGCCCCTCACTGCCCCACCCTCGTCTGTGCCGAACCATCATTGCCCCACACCCCTCTTTACAGTACCCTCAATGCCAAACTCTCATCTGTGAAGATCTGTCACTGCCCCACACTCCTATGTGCAGTCCCCTCACTGGCAAACTCTCCTTTGCGCGGTGCCCTCACTGGCCAACTCCCCTCTGTGCTGCCTTTCACTGGCCCACTCTCTCTGTGCTGCCCCTCACATCCACCTCTCCTCTTTGCAGTCCCATCATTGACCCAAACTTCTCTTCACTGCTCCATTCACCTCTGTACAGTCCCCTCCTATTACCATGATAAACAAACACATGTACTGAGTCCACAGCATATGTATATATTGTCTCAAACTGTGCATTTCATAGTACCTCCGCCATCCACCCTAATATCTATCTATCGTGCATATATCTTGCATATATTGTATATCTTGTTTATTTATTTTGTTTATTTATCTTATTTATTTATCTGTGTATTCTTCTTGTGTATTGAATGTATATGTTTGCACGGAACAAAAGGAGTGGCTCTTAGTTTCATTGTACATGTGTATAGTGACAATAAAAGGCATTCATTCATTCATTCCCTGCCCCCACTCTCCTCAGTGCATTCCCCATACTGCCCCACTCTCCTCAATTCAGTCCCCTCTGCCCCACTCGCCTCTGTGAAGTCCCGTCACTGCCCCACTCTCCCCGTTCAGTCTCCTCACTGCCTCACTCTCCGCTGCAAGCCACTCACTGCCCAACTCTCCTCTGTGCAGTGACCTCACTGCCCCACCCTCGTCTGTGCCGAACCATCACTGCCCCACACCCCTCTTTACAGTACCCTCAATGCCGAACTCTCCTCTGTGCAATCTGCTCACTCCCCAACACTCCCATCTGGGCAACCCCCTCACTGCCCTACACTCCACTCTGGGCAGTCCCCTCACTGCCCCACACTCATCTGTACAATACCCTCACAGCTCCACTCTCCTCTGTGCAGTCCTCTCACAGCCCCACTCCCCTCTTTGCAGTCCCCTCAAAGCCCCACGTCCTCGGCAGTCCCCTCAATGCCACACTCTCCTCAGTGCAGGCCCCTCACTGCACAACTCTCTCCATACACTCACTGCCCCACTCTCCTCTGAAGAGTCCACTCACTTCCCGACTCCTCTGCAGTCCTCTCACTGCCCATCAGTCCACTTGCCTCTGTTCAGTCCCCTCTCTGCTCCACTCTCATCTGTGCTATCCCTCAATGCCTAACATCCCCAGTCTCCTCTTTGCAGTTCCCTCACTGCCTCACTCTCCTCTGCAGTGTCGACTTACTGCCCCCGCTCTCCACTGTGCCGTACCCTCCCTGCCCCACTCTCTTTTGAAAAATCTGCACCACCCTACAATGTACAGTCCCCTCACTGCCCCACTCATCTGTGCAGTCCCGTTTACTGCCCCACTCCCCCCTGTGTAGGCCCCTCACTGCCCAGCATCCCCACTGTGCAGTGCCCTCACTGGCCCACTCTCTCTGTGCTGCCCCTCACTGGCCCACTCTCCTCCCTGCAGTCCCATCACTTCCCCATCTTCTCTTTGCAGTCCCATCACTGCCCCACTCTTCTTTTCACTGCTCCATTCTCCTCTGTACAGTCCCCACCCTGCCACATTCTCCTCCGTGCATCCTCCGTGCATTCTCTGTGCATCCTCTGTGCATTCACTGCCCAGCAAGGCCAGTCTCCTTTGAGCAGTCCCCTCACTGCCCCACTCTCTTGTCTACAGACCACTCTGCCCCACTCGCCTCCATGCAGACCCCTCACTGCCCAACCCTCCTCTGTGCCAAACCCCTCAACTGCCCTACACCCCTCTTAAAAGTACCCTCACTGACCGATTCTCCTCTGTGCAGTCCGCTCACTGCCTGATTCTCCTCTGTGCAGTCCCCTCACTGCCCCACACTCATTTGAAGGCCCGTCACTGCCCCACACTCCTCGGCAGGCCCCTCACTGGCCCACTCTCCTTTGTGTTGTCTGCTCACTGGCACACACTCCCCTCTGGGCAGTCCCCTCACAGCCCCACCCTCTCCATAACCTCACTGCCTCACTCTCCTCTGTGCAGTCTACTCATGGCCCATCATCCCGACTCTCCTCTGTGCAGTCCCCTCAATGCCGCACTCTCGTCTGTTGAGTCGAGTCACTGCCACACTGTCCTCCATGCAGTCCCCTCACTGTCCCACTCTCCTCCATGCAGTCCCCTCACTGCCCCACCCTCCTCTGCACCTAACCCTCACAGCCCCATACTCCTCGGTACAGTACCCTCACTGCCAATCTCATCTGTGCTGTCCACTTACTGCCCCATCCTCCTCTGCCCGCCCCATACTGCCCCACTCTCCTTTATGCTGGCCACTTACTGTCCCGCACTCCACTGTGCAGTCCCATCACTGCCAATCTGCACCACACTACTATGTACAGTCCCCTCACTGCCCCATTCTCCTCTGCACCACTCTGCAGCCAACTCACTGGCCCACTCTCATCTGTGCAGTCCCCTCACTGCTCGACACTCCACTGTACAGTAACCTCACTGCCCCCTCTCCTCTATGCAGACCCGTCACAGCCCCACTCCCCTCTGTGCAGTCCCCTCACTGCACAGCATCCCCACTCTCCTATGTGCAGTCCCCTTATTGCCGCATTCTTCTCTGTGCATTCCCGTCACTCCACCACTCTCCTCTCTGCGGTGCCCTCACTGGCCCACTCTCCTTGTGCCGCCCCTCACTGGCCCACTCTCCTCTGTGCTGCCCCTCACTTCCCCACGCTCCTCAATGCAGTCCCCTCACTTCTCAACTCATCTTTGCAGTTCCATCACTTCCCCACTCATCTTTGTGTAGTCTCATCACTGCTCCATTCTCCTCTGTACAATCCCCTCCCTGCACCATTCTCCTCTGTGCAGTCCCTCACTGCCCCACACTCTTCTGTACAGTCCGCTCACTGCGCTACTCTCCTTTGTTCAGCCTCCCCACTCTCCTGTCTGCAGACCGCTCTGTCCCAGTGTCCTCTGTGCAGTCCCCTCACTGAACCACTCTCCTGCAGGAGGTCCAGTCTCTGCTCCACTCTTATCTGTGCAGTCTCCTCAATGGCCTGCATCCCCACTCTCCTCTGTGCAGCCCCCTTCACTGCGCCACCCTCCTCTGCACCACTCTGCAGCAGCCTCACTGGCCCTCTCTCATCTGTGCAGTCCTATCACTGCCTCATTCTCTTCTCCCCACTCTGCCACCCCCTCACTGGCCCACTCTCCTCTGAAGTCCCCTCACTGCCCAAGTCTCCTCTGTGCAGTGCCCTCATTGCCACATTCTCCTCTGCGCCAAACCCTCACTGCCCCACACTCTTCTTTACAGTACACTCACTGCCCCACTCTCATCCTTGAAGTCCACTCACTGCCCCACTCTCCTCTGCTCCGTACCTTCACAGCCCCTCTCTCATCTGTGCAGTCTGCTCACTGCCCCATTCTCCTCTACGGATTCTCCTCACTGCCCTACACAACTCTACAGACCCCTCACTGCCCCACTCTCCTGCAGGAGGTCCAGTCTCTGCTCCACTCATATCTGTGCAGTCTCCTCAATGGCCTGCATCCCCACTCTCCTCTGTGCAGCCCCTTCACTGCGCCACCCTCCTCTGCACCACTCTGCAGCAGCCTCACTGGCCCTCTCTCATCTGTACAGTCCTATCACTGCCTCATTCTTTTCTCCCCCACTCTGCATCCCCCTCACTGGCCCACTCTCCTCCATGCAGTCCCCTCACTGTCCCACTCTCCTCCGTGCAGTCCCCCTCACTGCCCCACCCTCCTCTGCACCTAACCCACACTGCCCCACAGTCCTCATTACAGTACCCTCACTGCCCACTCTCATCTGTGCTGTCCACTTACTGCCCCACGCTCCTCTACGCTGTACACTCATTGTCCCACTCTCATCCTTGCAGTCCGGTCACTGCCCCACCCTCCTAAGTGAAGGTCCCTCACTGCCCAACTCTCCTCTGTGCAGTCACCTCAATGGCTATCTGCCCCACCCTGCTATATGCAGGTCCCTCACTGCACAACCCTCCTCTGTGCAGTGCCCTCGCTGTGCCACCATCCTCTGCGCCGAACACTCACTGCCCCACAATCCTCTTTACAGTACCCTCTCTGCCTAACTCTCATCTGTGCAGTCCCGTCACTTCCCCACTCTTTTCTGTGCAGCCTCCTCACTGCCCCACACTCCTCTGTACAGTCCGCTCACTGCCCTACTCTCCTTTGTTCGGTCCGCTCAGTGCCGCACTCTCCTCTGCTGGCCCCTCACGGCCCATAAGCTCCACTATCCTCTGTGCAGTCCCCTCACTGCCCCACTCTCCTCTGTGGAGTCCACTCACTTCCCCACTCCTCTGGAGTCCGATCACTACCATCAGCCCACTCGCCTCTGTTCAGTCCCCGCTCTGCTCCACTCTCATCTGTGCAGTCACGTCAATGCCCACATCCCCAGTCTCCTCTGTGCAGCCCCCTCACTGCCCAACCCTCCTCTGTTCTGTCCACTTACTGCCCCGTTCTCCACTGTGTCGTCCCCTCCCTGCACCACTCTTCATTAAAGTCCCATCACTGCCAATCTGCACCACCCTCACTGCCCCACACCCCTCTTAACAGTACGGTCACTGCCTTACTCTCATCTGTGCAGTCCGCTCACTGCCCCATTCTCCTCTATGGATTCTCCTCACTACCCTACACTCCTTTACATTCGCCAAACTGCCCCACTCTCCTTTGTGTAGTCTGCTCACTGCCCAACACTCCCCTCTGGCACACTCTCCTCCGGGCAGTTCCTTCTCTGCCCCACTCAGTCCATACCCTCACTGCGCCACCCTGCTATATGCAGGTCCCTCACTGCACAACTCTCCTCTGTGCAGTACCCTCGCTGTTCCACCATCCTCTGCGCCGAACCCTCATTGCCCCACACTCCTCTTTACAGTACCCTCACTGCCCCACTCTCATCCGTGCAGTTCACTCAATACCCAACTCTCTTCTGTACAGTACCCTCACTGCCACAACATCCTCTGCACCGAACCCTCACTGCCTGACTCTCCTCTTTACAGTACCGTCACTGCCCCACTCTCATCCATGCAGTCCCCTTACTTCCCATCAGCCCCCACTCTCCTCTGTGCAGTCCCCTCACTACCCCACACTCCTCTGCAAGCCCCTCATTGCCCCACTCTCCTCCGGGCAGTCCCCTCTCTGCCAAACTCCTTTGCAGTCCCATCACTGCCAATCTGCACCACCCTACTATGCACAGTCCTCTCACTGGCCCACTCTCATCTGTGCAGTCCCCTCACTGCCCCACACTCCTCTGTACAGTACCCTCATTGCCCCACTCTTCTCTGTGCAGACCTGTCACTGCCCTACTAGCCTATGTGCAGTCCCCTCACTGGCCAACTCTCCTTTGTGCTGCCTTTCACTGGCCAACTCTCTCTGTGCTGCCCCTCACTGGTCCACTCTCCTCCCTGCAGTCTCCTCACTTCCCCCTCTCCTCTTTGAAGTCCCATCACTGACCCAATCTTCTATTCACTGCTCCATTCTCCTCCATTCAGTCCCCTCACAGACCCACTCTCCCCTGTTCAGTCTCCTCACTGCCTCACTCTTCTCTGCAGGCCCCTCACTGCCCAACTCAACCTATGTGCAGTGACCTCACTGCCCCACCCTCCTCTGCGCCGAACCCTCACTGCCCAATGTAATCCGTGCAGTCCGCTCACTGCCCCACACCCCTTTGTGCAGTCCCCTCAATGCCCAAGTCTCATCTGTGCAGTCCGCTCACTGCCCTAGACTCCCCTCTGGGCAGTCCCTTCGCTGCTCCACACTCCTCTGTACAGTGCCCTCACAGCTCCACTCTCCTCTGTGCAGTCCTCTCACTGCCCCACTCTCTCTTTGCAGTCCCCTCAAAGCCCCACCTCCTCTGCAGACCCCTCACTGCCCAGCATACCCACCATCCTATGTGCAGTCCCTTCACAGGCCCACCCTCCTCTGAAGTCCCCGCACTACCCAGCATACCCACCCTCCTATATACAGTCTCTTCACTGGCCCACCCTCCTCTGTGCAGTCATCTCACGCCCGACTCTCATCTGTGCAGTCCTTACTGCCCCACTCTCCACTGTGCAGTCCCCTCAAGGCCCCACTCTCCTCTGTGCAGTCCCCTCACTGCCCGACTCTCCTCTGTGCAGTTCCCCTCACTGCCACACACTCTTCTCTGCCCCACTCTCCTCCTGGCAGTCCTCTCTCTGCCCCACTCTCTCCATACACCCACTGCCCCACTCACCTCTATTGAGTCCGCTCACTGGCCCACTCTCGTCTGTGCGTTCCACGTTTCTGCCCCACGTTTCTTTGTGTAGTCTTTTCACTGCTCCACTGTTCTCTGTCCAGTACCCTCCCTGCTCCATTCTCCTCCGTGCATTCCCTTCATTGCCCAGCATTGACACTCTCCTTTGTGCTGTTCCCTCACTGCCCTACTCTCCTTTGTTCAGTCTGCTCAGTGCCCCACTCTCCTGTCTGCAAAGCCCTCTGCCCATCTGTCCTCCATGCAGTCCCCTCACCGCCCCTCTCTGCTTCATGCAGTTCCCTCACTGACCCACTCTCCTCCCTGCAGTGCCCCCACTGCTCCACCCTGCTCTGCACCAATCGGGAGCCCCCTCACTGGCCCACTCTCATCTGTGCTGTCCCCTCACTGCCTCATTCTCCTCTGCGCCATTCTGCATCGCCCTCACTGGCCCAACCTCATCTGTGCAGTCCCCTCACTGCCCGACTCTCCTCTGTGCAGTTCCCCTCACTGCCCCACACTCTTCTCTGCCCCACTCTCCTCCTGGCAGTCCTCTCTCTGCCCCACTCTCTCCATACACCCACTGCCCCACTCACCTCTATTGCGTCCGCTCACTGGCCCACTCTCGTCTGTGCGTTCCACGTTTCTGCCCCACGTTTCTTTGTGTAGTCTTTTCACAGCTCCACTGTTCTCTGTCCAGTACCCTCCCTGCTCCATTCTCCTCCGTGCATTCCCTTCATTGCCCAGCATTGACACTCTCCTTTGTGCTGTTCCCTCACTGCCCTACTCTCCTTTGTTCAGTCTGCTCAGTGCCCCACTCTCCTGTCTGCAAAGCCCTCTGCCCATCTGTCCTCCATGCAGTCCCCTCACCGCCCCTCTCTGCTTCATGCAGTTCCCTCACTGACCCACTCTCCTCCCTGCAGTGCCCCCACTGCTCCACCCTGCTCTGCACCAATCGGGAGCCCCCTCACTGGCCCACTCTCATCTGTGCTGTCCCCTCACTGCCTCATTCTCCTCTGCACCATTCTGCATCGCCCTCACTGGCCCAACCTCATCTGTGCAGTCCCATCACTGCCCCACACTCCTCTGTACAGTACCCTCACTGCCCAGCATACCCACTCTCCTCTGTGCAGTGCCCTCACTGCCACATGCTCCTCTACGCTGAACCCTCACTGCCCCACACTCCTCTTTACAGTACACTCACTGCCCCACTCTCCCCTGCCCCATACCCTCCCTGCCCCACTCTCCCTCGTAGAGTCCACTCACTTCCCGACTCCTCTGCAGTCCTCTCACTGCCCATCAGCCCACTTGCCTCTGTTCAGTCCCCTCTCTGCTCCACTCTCATCTGTGCTATCCCCTCAATGCCCAACATCCCCAGTCTCCTCTTTGAAGTTCCCTCACTGCCTCACTCTCCTCTGTAGTGTCGACTTACTGCCCCGCTCTCCACTGTGCCGTACCCTCCCTGCCCCACTCTCTTTTGAAAAATCTGCACCACCCTACAATGTACAGTCCCCTCACTGCCCCACTCATCTGTGCAGTCCCGTTACTGCCCCACTCCCCCCTGTGCAGGCCCCTCACTCCCAGCAAACCCCACTCTCCTCTGTGCAGCCCCTCACTCGCCCACTCTCCTCCGTGCAATCCCTGCAATGCCCCACTTTCCTCTGCGGTCCCCTCAATGCCCATCAGCCCCACTCTCCTCTGTGCAGGCCCCTCAATTCCCCACTCTCCTATGTGTAGTCCCCTTACTGCACCACTCTTCTCTGTGTGGTCCCCTCACTGCCCCAGACTTCTCAGTATGGTCCCGTCACTGCGCCACCCTCCTGTGTGGTCCCCTCACTGGCCCACTCTCCTCTGCTAGGTGGCCTCAATGGCCCACTCTCCTCTGTGCTGCACCTCACTGGAAAACTGTCTCTGTGCTGCCCCTCACTGGTCCACTCTCCTCCCTGCAGTCCCATCACTTCCCGCTCTTCTCTATGCAGTCCCATCACTGCCCCACTCTTCTCTTCACTGCTCCATTCTCCTATGTACAGTCCCCTCCCTGCCACATTCTCCTCCGTGCATCCTCTGTGCATTCACTGCCCAGCAACGCCAGTCTCCTTGGAGCAGTCCCCTCACTGCCCCACTCTCCTGTCTACAGACCCCTCTGCCCCACTCGCCTCCATGCAGACCCCTCACTGCCCCACTCTCCTCCATGCAGACCCCTCACTGCCACACTCTCCTCTGCAGGCCCCTCACTGCCCAACCCTCCTCTGTGCCGAACCCTCACTGCCCTACACCCCTCTTAACAGTACCCTCACTGCCCAACTCTCATCCGTGCAGTCCCCTCACTGCCCCACACTCATCTGAAGGCCCCTCACTGCCCCACACTCCTCTGCAGGCCCCTCACTGACCCACTCTCGTTTGTGTTGTCTGCTCACTGCCCCAATCTCCTTTGTGTGGGCTGCTCACTGCCCCACACTCCCCACTACCCCACTCTCCTCCGGGCAGTCCCCACTCTGCCCCACTCTCTCCATACCCTCACTGCCCCACTCTCCTCGGTAGAGTCCACTCACTTCCCGACTCCTCTGCAGTCCTCTCGCTGCCCATCAACCCACTTGCCTCTGTTCAGTCCCCTCTCTGCTCCACTCTCATCTGTGCAGTCCTCACTGCCCCACTCTCCTCCATGCAGTGCCCTCACTGCTCCACCCTCCTCTGCACCACTCTGCAGCCCCCTCACTGGCCCACTCTCATCTGTGCAGTCCTATCACTGCCTCATTCTCTTCTCCCCCACTCTGCATCCCCCTCACTGGCCCACTCTCCTCTGCAGTCCCCTCACTGCCCAAGGCTCCTCTGTGCAGTGCCCTCATAGCCAAATTCTCCCCTGCGCCAAACCGTCACTGCGCCATACTCTTCTTTACAGTCCGCTTACTGCCCCACTCTCCTCTGCGCCGTACCCTCTCTGCCCCACTCTTATCTGTGCAGTGCACTCACTGCCTTATTCTACTCTGTGCAGTCCCCTCATTGCCCATCAGCCCCACTCTCCTCTGTGCAGTCCCCTCACTGCCCCACACTCCTCTGCAGGGCCCTCACTGCCTTACTCTCCTTTGTGGAGGCTGCTCTCTGCCCCACACTCCCCTCTGCACCACTCCCCTCCGGGCAGTCCCCACTCTGCCCCACTCTCTCCGTACCTTCACTGCCCCACTCTCCTCTGTGCAGCCCCCTCACTGCCCCATTCTCCTCTGTGCAGTCCTCTCACTGCCCCACTCTCCTCCAAGCAGTCCCTCACTGCCCATCAGCCCCACTCTCCTCTGTGCAGTCCCCTCACTACCCCACACTCCTCTGCAAGCCCCTCATTGCCCCACTCTCCTCCGGGCAGTCCCCTCTCTGCCAAACTCCTTTGCAGTCCCATCACTGCCAATCTGCACCACCCTCCAGTGTGCAGTCCCTTAACTGCCCCACCCTCCTCTGTGCTGTCCCCTTCCTGCACCACTCTCCCATGTGCAGTCCCTTCACTGCCAATCTCTGCAGTACCCTTAATTCCCCCTCTACTCTTTGCAGTCCCATCACTGCCCCACTCTTCTTTGTGTAGTCCCCTCTGTAGGCCCCTCACTGTCCCACTCCCCTCTGCAGGCCCCTCACTGCCCATCTCTCCTCTGCGCTGAACCCTCACTGCCCAACACTGCTCTTGGGCCCATCAGCCCACTCGCCTCTGTTCAGTCCCCTCTCTGCTCCAGTCTCACCTGTGCATTCACCTCACTGCCTCAATCTCCGCTGCAAGCCCCTCACTGCCCAACTCTCGTCTTTGCAGTGACCTCACTGCCCCACCCTACTATGTGCAGACCCCTCAGTGCCCCACCCTCCTATGTGCAGGTCCCTCACTGCCCAACTCTCCTCTGTGCAGTCACCTCAATGCCTATCTTCCCTACACTGCTATATGCAGTTCGCTCAATACCCAACTCACCTCTGTGCAGTGACCTCACTGCCCCACCCTCCTCTGCGCCGAACCCTCACTGCCCCAATCTAATCTGTGCAGTCCGCTCACTGCCCCACGCCCCTCTGTGTAGTCCCCTCAATGCCCAACTCTCATCTGTGCAGTCTGCTCACTGCCCTACACCACTCTTTACAGTACCCTCAATGCCAAAATCTCATCTGTGCAGTCCACTCACTGCCCTACACTTCCCTCTGGGCAGTCCCTTCACTGCCCCACACTCCTCTGTACAGTACCCTCACAGCTCCACTCTCCTCTGTGCAGTCCTCTCACTGCCCCACTCTCCTCTTTGAAGTCCCCTAAAAGCCCCACCTCTTCTGAAGTCCCCTCATTGCCCAGCATACGCACCATCCTATGTGCAGTCCGTTCACAGGCCCACCCTCCTCTGAAGTCCCCTTACTGCCCAGCATACCCTCCATCCTATGTGCAGTCCCTTCACAGGCCCACCCCCCTCTGAAGTCCCCTCACTGCCCAGCATACCTACCCTCCTACGTGCAGTCGCTCTCTCCTCTGTTCAGTCGTCTCACCGCCCAACTCTCCTCTGTGCAGTTCCCTTACTGCCCCACTGTCCTCTGTGCAGTAACCTCAATGCCCCACTCTCCTCTGTGCAGTCCCCTCACTGCCCCACACTCTCCTCTGCCCCAGTCTCCTCCTGGCAGTCCCCTCTCTGCCCAACTCTCTCCATACCCTCACTGCCCTACACTCCTCTGTACAGTACCCTCACTGCCCCACTCTCCTCTGTGCAGTACTTTCAACACCCCACTCTCCTCTGCAGTCCCCTCACTGCCCAGCATACCCACTCTCCTCTGTGTAGTCCCCTCACTGCCCAGGAGCCCCACTTTCCTCTGGACAGTCCCCTCACTACCCCACGTTTCTTTGTGTAGTCTTTTCACTGCTCCATTCTTCTCTGTCCAGTACCCTCCCTGCTCCATTCTCCTCTGTGCATTTCCTTCATTGCCATGCATTGACACTCTCCTTTGTGAAGTTCCCTCACTGCCCTACTCACCTTTGTTCAGTCCACTCAGTGCTCCACTCTCCTGTTTGCAAAGCCCTCTGCCCTTCTGTCCTCCATGCAGTCCCCTCACTGCCCCTCTCTGCTTCATCCAGTCTCCTCACTGCCCCTCTCTCTTCCATGCAGTCCCCTCACTGCCCAACCCTCTTCTGCGCCAAACCCTCACTTCCCCACACTTACTGTACACTCATCTGTACAGTACCCTCATTGCCCCACTCTTATCTGTGCAGTCCCGTCACTTCCCCACTCTCCTCTGTGCAGGCCTCTCACTGGCCCACTCTCCTCTGTGCAGGCCCCTCACTGGGCACTCTCCTCTGTTCAGGCCCTTCAGTGGCCACTCTCCTCTGTGCAGGCCCCTCACAGGCCTACTCCTGTCTGTGCAGGCCCCTCACTGGCCTACTCTCCACTGTGCAGGCCCCTCACTGGCCCACTCTCCTCTGTGCGGGCCCCTCACTGCCCATCGGACCCACTATCTTCTGTGCAGGCCCCTCAATGCCCCACTCTCCTCTGTGCAGGCCCCTCACTCTCCATCGTTCCCACTATTCTCTGTGCAGGCCCCTCAATGCCCCACTCTCCTCTGTGCAGGCCCGTCAATGCTCCACTCTCCTCTGTGCAGGCCACTCAATGCCCCACTCTCCTCTGTGCAGGCCCCTCAATGACACACTCCTTTGGGCACGCCCCACACTCCTCTTCACAGTATCCTCATTGCCCCACTCTCATCCGTGCAGTCCACTCACTGCCCCACTCTCCTCTGCGCCGTACCCTCACTGCCCCACTTTCATCCATGCAGACCGCTCACTGCCCCATTCTCCTCCAGGAATTCCCCTCACTGCCCCACACTCCTCTGCAGCCCCCTCACATTCCCACTCTCCTTTGTGCAGTCTGCTCACTGCCCCACACTCCCCTGTGCCACACTCTCCTCTGGGCAGTCCCCTCTCTGCACCCACTGTCTCCGTACCCTAACTTCCCCACACTCCTCTGTACAGTATCCTCACAGCTGCACTCTGTGCAGTTCCCTCAGTGCCACACTCTCCTCTGTGCAGTGCCCTCACAGCTCCACTCTCTGTGCAGTCCTCTCACTGCCACACAATCCCCTGTGCTGTCCTCTTACTGCCCCACCCTAATCTGCGCCGAACCCTCACTGCCCCATACTCCGCTTTACAATACCCTCACTGCCCCACTCTCATCTGCCAACTCTCCTCTGTGCAGTGCCCTCACTACCCCACCCTCCTCTGCACCGAATCCTCACTTCCTTAATGCCCCACCCTCCTGTGTGCAGTCCCATCACTGCCCCACACTCCTCTGTACAGTACCCTCACTGCTCAGCATCCCCACTCTCTTCTGTGCAGTCCCCTTACTGCCCCACTCTTACTGAGTGGGCCAGTCCCCTTACTGCCCCACTCTTCTCTGTGCATTCCCGTCACTGCGCCAATCTCCTCTGTGTAGTCCCCTCACTGGCCCACTCTCCTCTGTGCGGTGCTATCACTGGCCCACTCTCCTCTGTGAGGTGCCCTCACTGGCCCACTTTCCTCTGTGCTGCCCCTCACTGGCCCACTCTCCTCTGTGCTGCACCTCATTGTACCCTTACTTCCCCCTCTACTCTTTGCAGTCCCATCACTGCCCCACTCTTCTTTGTGTACTCCCCTCTGTAGGCCCCTCACTGTCCCACTCCCGTCTGCAGGCCCCTCACTGCCCATCTTTCCTCTGCGCTGAACCCTCACTGCCTAACACTGCTCTTGGGCCCATCAGCCCACTCGCCTCTGTTCAGTCCCCTCTCTGCTCCAGTCTCACCTGTGCATTCACCTTGCTGCCTCAATCTCCTCTGTGCTGTCCACTTACTGCACCGATCTCCATTGTGCTGTCCCCTCACTGCCCCACTCTCCTTTGCAGTCCCATCACTGCCAATCTGCACCAGCCTACTATGCACAGTCCCCTCACTGGCCCACTCTCATCTGTACATTACCCTCATTGCCCCTCTTCTCTGTGAAGACCTGTCACTGCCCCACAATCCTATGTACAGTCCCCTCACTGGCAAACTCTCCATTGCACGATGCCCTCACTGGCCAACTCTCCTCTGTGCTGCCTTTCACTGGCCCACTCTCCTCTGTGCTGCCTTTCACTGGCCCACTCTCCTCGCTGCAGTCTCCACACTTCCCCTTCTCCTCTTTGCAGTCCCATCACTGACCCAATCTTCTCTTCACTGCTCCATTCACTCTGTACACCCCTGCCACACTCTCCTCCGTGCATTCCCCATACTGCCCCACTCTCCTCAATTCAGTCTCCTTTGCCCCACTCACCTCCATGCAGTCCCGTCACTGCCCCACTCTCCCCCATTCAGTCTCCTCACTGCCTCACTCTCCACTGCAGGCCCCTCACTGCCCCACCCTCCTCTGCGCCGAACCCTCACTGTCCCACTCTAATCCGTGCAGTCCGCTCACTGCCCCATTGTCCTCTGTGCAATCCCCTCACCGCCCCATCCTCGTCTGCGCCGAACCATAACTGCCCCACACCCCACTTTACAGTACCCTCAATGCCGAACTCTCATCCGTGCAGTCCGCTCACTGCCCAACACTCCCATTTGGGCAGCGCCCTCACTGCTCCACCCTCCTCTGCACCACTCTGCAGCCCCCTCACTGGCCCACTCTCATCTGTGCAGTCCTATCACTGCCTCAATCTCTTCTCCCCCACTCTGCATCCCCCTAACTGGCACACTCTCCTCTGAATTCCCCTCACTGCCCCACTCTCCTCTGCGCAGGCCCCTCACTGCCCATCAGCACCACTCTCCTCTGTGCAGGCCCCTCACTGGCCACTCTCCTCTGTGCCGGCCACTCACTGGCCCACTCTCCTCAGTGCAGGCTCCTCACGGGCCCACTCTCCTCTGTGCAGGCCCCTCCCTGCCCATCAGCACCAATCTCCTCAGTGCAGGCCCCTCAATGCCCCACTCTCCTCTGTGCAGGCCCCTCAATGCCCCACTCTTCTCTGCGCCGAACCCTCACTTCCCCACACTCTTCTTTACAGTACCCTCACTTGACCCAGTCTCATCCGTGCAGTGTACTCACTGCCTCACTCTCCTCTGCGCCGTACCTTCACTGCCCCTCTCTCATCAGTGCAGTCAGCTCACTGCCCCATTCTCCTCTATGGTTCCTCCTCACTGCCCTACACTCCTTTGTGCAGTCTGCTCACTGCTCCACACTCCACTCTGCCACACTCTCCTCCGGGTAGTTCCCTCTCTGCCCTACTCTCTCCATACCCTCCCTGCACCACTCTCCTCTGTGCAGTCCCCTCAGTGCCCCACCCTCCTATGTGCAGGTCCCTCACTGCCAAACTCTCCTCTGTGCAGTGCCCTAGATGTCCCACCCTCCGCAGCGCCGAACCATCACTGTCCCACACTCCTCTTTACAATACCCTCATTGCCCCACTCGCATCCGTGCAATTCGCTCAATACCCAACTCTCCTCTGCTGGCCCCACACTGCCCATCAGCCCCACTCTCCTCTGTGCAGTCCCCTCACTACCCCACACTCCTCTGAAAGCCCCTCAATGCCCCACTCTCCTCCGGGCAGTCCCCCCTCTGCCCCAGTCTCTCCGTACCCTCACTGCCTGACACTCCTCTGTACAGTACCCTCACAGCTCAACTCTCCTCTTTGCAGTTCCCTCAGTGCCCCCTCTCCTCTGCAGTCCCTTCACTGCCCATCAGCACCACTCTCCTCTGTGCAGGCCCCTCACTGGCCACTCTCCTCTGTGCAGGACCCTCACTGCCCATCAGCACCACTCTCCTCTGTGCAAGCCCCTCACTGGCCACTCTCCTCTGTGCAGGCCCCTCACTCGCCACTCCCCTCTGTGCGGGCCCCTCACTGCCCATCAGCACCACTCTCCTCTGTGCAGGCCCTTCACTGGCCCACTCTCCTCTGTGCAGGCCCGTCACTGGCCACTCTCCTCTGTGCAGGCCCCTCACTTCCCATCTGCACCACCCTCCTCTGTGCAGGCCCCTCACATGTGCACTCTCCTCTGTGCAGGCCCCTCACTACCCATCAGCACCACTCTCCTCTGTGCAGGCCCCTCACTGGCCACTCTCCAATGTGCAGGCCCCTCACCTCTGTGCAGGCCCCTCACTGCACATCCGCGCCACTCTCCTCTGTGCAGGCCCCTCACTGGCCCACTCTCCTCGGTGCATGCTCCTCACTGCCCATCAGCACCAATCTCCTCTGTGCAGGCCCCTCAATGCCCCACTCTCCTCTGTGCCGAACCCTCACTGCCCCACACTCCTCTTTACAGTACCCTCACTGCCCCACTCTCCTCCGTGCAGTCCACTCACTGCCTCACTCTCCTCTGAGCCGTACCTTCACTGCCCCTCTCTCATCCGTGCAGTCAGCTCACTGACCCATTCTCCTCTATGGTTTCTCCTCACTGCCCTACACACCTCTACAGTCCCCTCACTTCCCCACTCTCCTTTGTGCAGTCTGCTCACTGCCCCACACTCCACTCTGCCACACTCTCCTCCGGGCAATTCTCTCTCTGCCCTACTCTCTCCGTACCCTCACTGCACCACTCTCCTCTGTGCAGTCCCCTCAGTGCCCCACCCTCCTATGTGCAGGTCCCTCACTGCCCAACTCTCCTCTGTGCAGTGCCATCAGAGCTCCACTCTTTGTGCAGTCCCCTCAATGCCCCACTCTTTTCTCTACAGTCCAGTCACTGCCTAGCACTTTTCTTTCTCCTGTGTACAGTCCAGTCACTGCCCCACTCTCCTCAGTTGAGTTCAGTCACTGCCCCAATCACCTCCATGCAGTCCCCTCACTGCCCACCCTCATCTGCGCCGACCCCTCACTGCCCCACACTCCTCTTTACAGTACCCTCATTGCCCCACTCTCTTCCGTGCAGTCCGCTCACTGCCCAACTCTCCACTGTGCAGGCCCCTCGTTGCCCATCAGCACCACTCTCCTCTGTGCAGGCCCCTCACTGGCCCACTCTCCTCTGTGCAGGCCCGTCTCTCGCCACTCTCCTCTGTGCGGGCCCCTCACTGCCCATCAGCACCACTCTCCCCTGTGCAGGCCCCTCACAGGCACACTCTCCTATGTGCAGGCCCGTCACTGCCCATCCGCGCCACTCTCCTCTGTGCAGGCCCGTCACTGGCCCACTCTCCTTTGTGCAGACCCCTCAACGCCCCACTCTCCTGTGTGCCGAACCCTCACTGCCCCACACTCCTCTTTACAGTATCCTGACTGCCCCACTCTCATCCGTGCAGTCCACTGACTGCCTCACTCTCCTCTGCGCCGTACCTTCACTGCCCCATTCTCCTCTATGGTTTCTCCTCCCTGCCCTACACTCCTCTACAGTCCCCTCACTGCCCCACTCTCCTTTGTGCAGTCTGCTCACTGCCCCACACTCCCCTCTGCCACACTCTCCTCCGGGCAGTTCCCTCTCTGCCCTACTCTCTCCGTACCCTCACTGCATCACTCTTTGTGCAGTCCCTTCAGTGCCCCACCCTCCTATATGCAGGTCCCTCACTGCCCAACTCTCTTCTGTGCAGTGCCATCAGAGCTCCACACTTTGTGCAGTCCTCTCAGTGCCCCGCTCCTCTGTGCTGTGGCCTAACTATCCCACTCTCCTCTGTGCATTCACCTCAATGCCTATCTGCCCCAACCTGCTATGTGCAGGTACCTCACTGCACAACTCTCCTCTGTGCAGTCCCCTCACTGTCCCCATCATTTCTGTAGGCCTATCACTGTCCCACTCCCCTCTGAAGGCCCCTCACTGCTCATCTCTCCTCTGCACTGAACCCTCACTGCCCAACACTTCTCTTTACAGTACCCTCAATACCCAACTCTCATCTGTGCAATCTGTCCATTCACCGCCCTACACTCCCCTCTGCGCCGAACCCTCACTGCCCCTCACTCCTCTTTACAGTACCCTCACTGCCCCTCACTCCTCTTTACAGTACCCTCTTTAATTGAGTCACGGTCGCAGTGAGAGACTCGATAGTAGTCTTCATATTAACTATGTCATCGGTGCAACCGGAGAGCGCGTGTTCCATTTCCCCAACATTACCTTTCATTGTCGATATGGTAGCCTCGGTAGAAACTTTAGCCAGCTGTGTTTTCACGGCCTGCAGGTCAAGCTGGATAGTAGACAGTGCACCCCCAAGAGTCTCCTGGAGCTTCTGGAGCTCCTTTTTTAAAATATTGGTGATGTCCTTCCTCAGTAAAGCCAGCAACTCAAGCCTGAGTGCGGCGAAGTCAGGGTCGCTCGTGACGCGGATACAGGGGGAGAAGGGGACTCGCTCATGGTGCGCACACTTGGCCTCAGTCGTGTCTGAATGCTACCACGGGTTTTCGTGTTCTTTCCAGACATTTTAAAGTACCACAAAGTTAAAATTGCAAACAAGGAAAGAGAGTAGAATAAGTCAAAATATATTGTATGACAGAAAAGCGCAAATTAATTACAATTTTAATCGAAAGCAGCAGGAGCCTCCAACTTCGCGTCCTACTCCATCGAATTCCGAATCCTAAGTCGCCTCACTCAAAACACTTTAAGTTATTGGTGTTTGCATACAGCACATAGGAGCTCTCTCCGTGACTGACTGGGAGAGATCAGACATGGGAGAGACATGCGCTCAGATGAAGTCAAAAACATGAATACCTGCCGTCTAAATGAGAGAACGTGTTTTTAGTGCTGTATTTTTACATCCTAGTGGAATCATACTGATGGAACTTGTGATTTTTCCCTATTGTGCCTATTCTTTAAGAATGTCTTCTTAAATGAAAGGCAGTACTTTGAAATGATTTTACAAAAAAGTGATTTTTGTTCCTGGAGTCGCTAAAGGAGTCACGGTCACATATCTTCCTCTAACCCAAATTCCATTGTTGGTCAATTGATTAACAAGCTGTTCTGTTTTCAAAAACGATTGCTTTATTCATTTGCCATGCTGAGAGGATATTATCAAAACCGACTATCTCTCCTACCACCACCAGCAGGTGGAGGCTTGGGGGCACACCTGGACGGTGCATCTGCTTCAAGGATTGGTTGAACCTCTCAAAGAGCCCGTCAGTCTGTGGGTGGTAGACGGACGCCTTCGGGTGTTTAACCTGCAACAGCTAACACAGATCAGACGTTAATTTGGAGATGAAAGGTGTACCTTGGTCTATCAAGATGTCCTTCGGTATCCCCACGTGGCTGAACAGGAGCACCAGTTCTCTCGCGATGTTACGGGAGGTGGCTTTGCGTAGCGGCACCGCCTCGGGGTATCAGGTAGCGTAGTCCAGGATGATGAGTATGTACTCGTGGCCCCAGGGAGATTTGGGGAGCGGCCCCATGAGGTCCATGCCGACCCTCTTGATGGGGACGCTTATGATGTGAAGAGGGATAAGGGGAGCTGGCAGGGGCCTCCGTGGGGCAGTGCACTGGCACTGGGGGCACTGTTGGCAGAAGCCCCGGACCTCTGCATCCATCCCTGGCCAGACAAAGCGGTCCTTATAGCTTTTCTAGGGTGTTTCCTGCCCCCAGTTGGCCCCTGAGCAGGTGGGCATTGGCCAGGTGCATCAGCATCTGCATGTTGGTCTTGGGGACTACCAGGAGGTCCACGATTTCCCCTCTGCAGCTGGCCTGTTGATATGAGGCCTCCCCTAATGAGGAAGTAATAAGAGGAGAGTCTCTGGTTCGGACTCTGGTCCACCCCTTCTATCTGATGCACCTGGGCCCAGCAATATTTCAGGCGGTCGTCCTCGTTCTGCTCCCGCCCGAAGTTCCCCTGCCGGTTCATTTGTTGGAACACAGACAAGATCGGGTTAGCGTGTGTGTGTGTGGCTCACCTTCTGCTGTGGCGTCCCCCTCATCTTGCGCCAAGCAGGCCTGCCGAGCTCGTGTCGCCTTCGCTCACTGGGGCACCCTCCTGGATTTGGGAGCTGGGCTGGCCGGGAACCCTGGCCAGTCTCTTCCCAGAAGCAGAGGCACAGGGAGGTCGGGGATGATGCCAACTAGGAGTGGCCAGGTGGCTGTTTTACCCTGTATTTGGACCTCAGTAGCAGGGACTTCCCGGACATCCCCATTGAAATTTACATTTATTCATTTAGCGGACGCTTTTATCCAAAGCGACTTACAAATGAGAAAATACAAGCAAAGCAATATATCAAGCAGAGAACAATACAAGTAGTGCTACTAGTACCATTAATTGAATTCCAGAAGAAGCAAAGTGCACAGAGTAGAGGTGTAAGTGCCAGAGTATTTAAAAAAAAAAATTTATGGATTGGTTAGGTGTTTGTGGAAGACGCAAGTTACGGTGATGGTCCCATTCCTGCTGATTTTTTTTGGCACGTCCCTGGGCGTCCCGTAGTTGGGCTGGCTTCGGTGGTTCCTCCCCCTGGGGGAGGAATCTATTTATTTATTTATTCCCATCTATTTATTTAAGCATTCAGGTATTTAGAAATGCTATTTATTTGATGTAAGAATGACAGCTACAGCATGAATGGTTAAAATAAAATAAAAAAATTAAAAGTCTCTTTCTCTCCCATGCTCTGTCTCTCTCTCGCTTGTGTGTGTGCATGCTCGAGTGTAGTGGAGTGAGTGAAGCATGTTGGTGAGAGTGTGTGTGAAAGACTGTTTTTTTTCAGTTGTGGTGACAGGCCGGCGGCCAGCGCACAAGAAACGCTCCTCAGGCGACTGCCGCTATGTTGCTGAACGGACAGCTCCGCTTCAGCACCACCAATGTTTTGGACACCAGGAGAGCAGGTGGCTGCGAGTACATGCCACATGCATGTACTAACCCAATATAGTCTGTGTTCCAACAGGTGAAACAACAGGGGAACTTCGGGAAGGAGTAGAAGGAGGGCAACTATCTGAAACATTGTTGGGCACAGTGCATCAGATTGAAGGGGTCGACCAGAATCTGGACCAGGTACTCTCTGCAACCTACTTCCTGGTCAGGGGACGCCTTCTGTATCAGAGGACCAACTGCAGAGGGGAAGTTGTTGACCTCCTTGTGGTCCCCAAGACAAAGACCACAATACTGATGCACCTAGCCCATGTCCAACGGTGTCACTACGCAAAGCCATCGCCCGCAACATTGCTAAAGAACTGGTGCTCCTGTTCATCCATGTGGGGATCCCGAAGGATGTATTGACAGACAAAGGTATGCCCTTTTTATCAAAACTAATGTCTGATCTGTGTCGGCTGTTGCAGGTAAAACACCTGAAGACGTCCATCTACCACCCACAGATTGATGGACTTGTCGATTCGTTTAACCAAACTCTGAAGCAGATGCTGCGCCGGGTGGTAGATGAGGAAGGGAGGAACTGGGACCTCCTCCTGCCCTACGTCCTCTTCGCCATGTGGGAGTGCCCACAAGCATCCACAGGCTTCACACCCTTCGAGCTCCTCTTCGGATGATGACCTTGAGAGCTTTCTATATATATTTCTATATTTGAGCCCTTTCCAACAGCGGCTAGATGATGTCGAGATCCATCTTTTCACAGTGAGGACAACTGAGGGACTCGTACACAACTATTACATAAGGTGCAAATATTCACTGATGCTCAAGAAGGTAATACATTAAGAGCCAGAGGGGTGTAAACTTTTAAACAGGATTTGAGTATGAGTGTGCCATTTTGAGAAAAAAGAAACGCTTTCAGTAGCTGTGTAATTGTGTAAGCAATTGTTAACAAAAAAAAATTCTCACCAGTTTTTGCTTGTAATCTGAGCTCTGTTGCATCCTTTACTCCAGACTATGCAGTTGAGGAAGGTCTTGCAGTAAACCTTCCTCAATATCCAAAGGTGGTACCTGGACCTCCCTGTAGTTGAAGAAATCTCACTGGTTTGTTGGTTCAGCACCATCTCTAATTTAGTCAACACCTCCCTTAGCATGGCTATGATAAAGAAATTAACAATATTTAAAAATGATACACATTACAAAACTATACAACTTCATCCTTAGTCTTATTCCTAACTTACACAAATTACAGTAAGGTGGCTGAGTGGAAATCACAGTTGGCCCTACCTGGTACTGATAATTGCTGGGGGTCCCTCGTAAAGTCTGACAGCTTGGGAGCGCTACAAGAGAACACTGTGTTAAGGGAAGTGAGGAAAAATATTCTACAAAATTAATACCTACAAAAGAAAGTCAGTCAGAAAGCAGAAGAATACACTCACATGGCATATCATCCATCGACTGCCAGTTCTGCTGGTAAAGTGGTGGTGGGAACAGGGGTGAAAGTGGTGTTTGGGGTAACTGTGGGGAAGTTAACAGTGGGGGCAGGTAGAAGAATTTTTTGGGTGGTGTCGCACACATCCTCTGAGTCAGACAGACAATGCTCCTGACCTCCTGGTCAATCCAGATACAAGTTTGATCAAAACTAAATGTACACTTATAAAATATTGACTATATTGCCAAATTATTCAGTGTTTCATTGAAAATACAACTTCAAATACGGCCTCAAAGCATCAAAGAATAGTAATAGTGATGTGCTGGACAAATATCTGTATGTTTTACACCCTGGTAGTCTTTGTTCAGACACCGCCGTGTCTGACTGAAGGTCCTGCGCTCTTTCTCTTTCTTTCTGTCCTCTTTATAGCTGCTGTAAAATATAGTTGCATTTAAACATTATTGAATGAATCCCTTCAGGATCACTCAATGAGACAAAAAAAATTGTATGTTGCTAGACTAAGGCTAAGAATTGCACAAACGCCATAAGAAATACAGTGTTGAGCCGAACAACGGGTCTGTTATCATGCCAAGTGAACAATATGATCTAATTATGGGACCACATCATGCTGCAAGCTGTGTGGGTTTTCTGGCAGAACACCTTAAATTAGCATTAGCGCCATGTTCCAGAAAATTCTAACTAAACATTTAGGTAAGAAAAGTCCATGGGAACAAAAATAAAATAAAAAGTAGTAAAAGAGGAAAGAGAAGGAATAAAACAAGAGACTGTGCCTTTGTTGTAGAGCAATGAATATAAACTTCATTAAAAAAAGTGTTGAGCTGTGCGAATCTGCATTTGTCTCGACGATGCGAAATGTTCAGCATCTCCCGACTGCTGCTATCGCGAAGAAAAACTGAGAGATCAAGGCCCCCCCATCCCTGTTCATCATTACTGCCCGAGGATTAGTGCGTTAGCAATCCTGAGGTAGCTATTCAAATAATTAAAAACATAAAATTAAAATAAAAAACCATTAGGATCTACTGCATGAATGAATACACAATTTGGGCACTTTGTCATGTCCTCCTGACTCTTATACACATCATTAACGTTAGCTAAATTAGCTATCCGGTTAGTTAGCTGCTAGTAAACCATCTGATGTGATGTTATGTTAAGGCTCTGGGCAATTAGCTTTTCACTGACACCAGCATTGAGCCGACAGTGACGCATTTCTACCGGAATCGGCACAAATGTGCTTGCTATCTGGGATACAGTATAGAGTTACAGTATAGGGCTGCATGAGTGCTGCTGGCACTGGGGAGCTACAGTTCATTGAGGGAACCATGAATACCAACATGTACTGTGACATACTGAAGCAGAGAATGATCCCCTCCCTTCGGAGACTGGGCCACAGGGCAGTATTCCAGCATGATAACTAACCCAAACACGCCTCCAAGACAACCACTGCCTTGCTAAAGAAGCTGAGGGTGAAGGTGATGGATTAAACCCTATTGAGCATCTGTGGGGCATGCTCAAACGGAAGATGGAGGAGCACAAGGTCTCTAACATCCACCAGCTCCGTGATGTCATCATGGAGGAGTGGAAGAGGATGCCAGTGACAACCTGTGAAGCTCGGGTGAACTCCATGCCTAAGAGGGTTAAGGCAGTGCAAGCTCCTCACTGCCTCACTCTCGTCTGCAGGCCCCTCACTGCCCCACACTCCTCTGTACAGTACCCTCAGAGCTCCACTCTCCTCTGTGCAATCCACTCATGGCCCATCAACCCCACTCTCCTTTGTGCAGTCCCCTCAGTGCCCCACTCTTTTCTGCAGTCCTTCCACTGCCCATCATCCCCAACCTCCTATGTGCAGTCCCCTCACTGGCAAACTCTCCTCTGTGCGGTGCCCTCACTGGCCAACTCTCTTCTGTGCTGCCTTTCACTGGCCCACTCTTTCTGTGCTGCCCCTCACTGGTCCACTGACCTCCCTGCAGTCCCCTCACTTCCCTCTCTCCTCTTTGCAGTCCCATAACTGACCCAATCTTCTCTTCACTGCTTCATTCTCCTCTGTACAGTCCCCTCCCTGCCCCATTCTCCTCCATGCATTCCCCATGCTGCACCACCGTGCAGACCCCTAACTGACCCACTCTCCCCTGTTCAGTCTCCTCACTGCCTCACTCTCCTCTGCAAGCTCCTCACTGCCCAACTCTACTCTGTCCAGTGACTTCACTGCCCCACCCTCCTCTGCACCAAACACTCACTGCCCCACTCTAATCCATGCAGTCCGCTCACTGCCCCATTCTCCTCTGTGCAGCCCCCTCACTGCCACATTCTCCTCCGTGCATCCTCTGTGCATCCTCTGTGCATTCACTGCCCAGCCACGCCAGTCTCCTTTGAGCAGTCCCCTCACTGCCCCACTCTTCTCTTCACTGCTCCCTTCTCCTCTGTACAGTCCCCTCCCTGCATCCTCTGTGCATCCTCCGTGCATCCTCTGTGCATTCACTGCCCAGCAATGCCAGTCTCCTTGGAGCAGTCCCCTCACTGCCCCACTCTCCTGTCTACAGACCCCTCTGCCCCACTCGCCTCCATGCAGACCCCTCACTGCCACACTCTCCTCTGCAGGCCCCTCACTGCCCAACCCTCCTCTGTGCCGAAACCTCACTGCCCTACACCCCTCTTAACAGTACCCTCACAGCCCAACTCTCATCCGTGCAGTCCCCTCACTGCCCCACACTCATCTGAAGGCCCCTCACTGCCCCACACTCCTCTGCAGGCCCCTCACTGCCCCACTCTCATTTGTGTTGTCTGCTCACTGCCCCAAACTCCCCCCTGGGCAGTCCCCTCACTGCCCCACTCTCTCCATAACCTCACTGCCTCACTCTCCTCTGTGCAGTCTACTCATGGCCCATCAGCCCCACCCTCCACCGTGCAGTCCCCTCAATGCCGCACTCTCGTCTGTTGAGCCCAGTCACTGCCCCACTCTCCTCCATGCAGTCCCCTCAATGTCCCACTCTCCTCCATGCAGTCCCCTCACTGCCCCACCCTTCTCGGCACCTAACTGACACTGCCCCACACTCCTCGTTACAGTACCCTCACTGCCCCATTCTCATCTGTGCAGTTCCCTCACTGCCCAGCATACCCACCATCCTATGTGCAGTCCCTTCACTGCCCCATTCTCCTCTATGCATTCCCCTTACTGCCGCACACTCCTCTACCTGCCCCATACTGCCCCACTCTCCTTTGTGCTGTCCACTTACTGTCCCGCACTACACTGTGCAGTCCCATCAGTGCCAATCTGCACCACCCTACTATGTACAGTCCCCTCACTGCCCTATTCTCCTCTGCACCATTCTGCAGCCAAATCACTGGCCCACTCTCCTCTGTGCAGTCCCCTCACTGCTCGACACTCCTCTGAACAGTAACCACACTGCCCCCTCTCCTCTATGCAGACCCGTCACAGCCCCACTCCCCTCTCTGCAGTCCCCTCACTGCCCAGCATCCCCACTCTCCTATGTACAGTCCACTTATTGCCCCATTCTTCTCTGTGCGTTCCCGTCACTCCGCCACTCTCCTCTGTGCGATGCCCTCGCTGGCCCACTCTCCTCTGTGCTGCCCCTCACTGGCCCAATCTCCTTGTGCCGCCCCTCACTGGCCCAGTCACCTCTGTGCTGCCCCTCACTTCCGATCTCATCTTTACAGTCCCATCACTTCCCCACTCTTCGTTGTGTAGTCTCCTCACTGCCCCACTCTCCTCTGTGCAGTCCCCTCACTACCACACACTCCTCTGCAAGGCCCTCATTGCCCCACTCTCCTCCGGGCAGTCCCCTCTCTGCCCCAGTCTCTCCGTACCCTCACTGCCTGACACTCCTCTGAACAGAAACCTCACTGCTCAACTCTCCTCTTTGCAGTTCCCTCAGTAACCCCTTCTCCTCTGCAGTCCCTTCACTGTCCATCAGCCCCACCCTCCAATGTGCAGTCCCTTAACTGCCCCACCCTCCTCTGTGCTGTCCCCTTCCTGCAGCACTCTGCCATGTGCAGTCCCCTCACTGCCCCACTCTCCTCTGTGCAGTCTCCTCATTGCCCATCAGCCCACTCACCTCTGTTCAGTCCCCTCTCTGCTCCAGTCTCACCTGTGCATTCACCTCGCTGCCTCAATCTCCTCTGTACTGTCCACTTACTGCACCGCTCTCCATTGTGCTGTCTCCTCACTGCCCCACTCTCCTTTGCAGTCCCCTCACTGCCAATCTGCACCACCCTACTATGAACCGTCCCCTCACTGGCCCACTCTCATCTGTGCAGTCCCCTCACTGCCCCACACTCCTCTGTACAGTACCCTCATTGCCCCAATCTTCTCTGTGAAGATCTGTCACTGCCCCACACTCCTATGTGCAGTCCCCTCACTGGCAAACTCTCCTTTGTGCGGTGCCCTCACTGACCAACTCTCCTCTGTGCTGCCTTTCACTGGCCCACTCTCTCTGTGCTGCCCCTCACTGGTCCACTCTCCTCCCTGCAGTCCCCTCACTTCCCCCTCTCCTCTTTGCAGTCCCCTCAATTCCCCCTCTCCTCTTAGCAGTCCCATCACTGACCCAATCTTCTCTTCACTGCTCCATTCACCTCTGTACAGTCCCCACCCTGCCCCACTCTCCTCCGTGCATTAACCATACTACCCCACTCTCCTCAATTCAGTCCCCTCTGCCCCACTTGCATCCGTGCAGTCCCGTCACTGCCCCACTCTCCCCCGTTCAGTCTCCTCAGTGCCTCACTCTCCGCTGCAAGCCCCTCACTGCCCAACTCTCATCTTTGCAGTGACCTCACTGCCCCACCCTCCTCTGTGCAGACCCCTCAGTGCCCCACGCTCCTATGAGCAGGTCCCTCACTGCCCAACTCTCCTCTGTGCAGTCACCTCAATGCCTATCTGCCCCACACTGCTATATGCAGGTCCCTCACTGCACAACTCTCCTCTGTGCAGTGCCCTTGCTGTCCCACCACCCTCCTTACAGTACCCTCACTGCCCCACTCTCATCTGTGCAGTTCGCTCAATACCCAACTCACCTCTGTGCAGTGATCTCACTGCCCCACCCTCCTCTGCGCCGAACCCTCACTGCCCCAATCTAATCTGTGCAGTCCACTCACTGCCCCACACCCCTCTGTGCAGTCCCCTCAATGCCCAACTCTCATCTGTGCAGTCTGCTCACTGCCCTACACCACTCTTTACAGTACCCTCAATGCCCAAATCTCATCTGTGCAGTCCACTCACTGCCGTACACTCCCCTCTGGGCAGTCCCTTCACTGCCCCACACTCCTCTGTACAGTACCCTCACAGCTCCACTCTCCTCTATGCAGTCCTCTCACTGCCCCACTCTCCTCTGTGCAGTCCTCTTTGCCCCACTCTCCCCTCAAAGCCCCACCTCTTCTGCAGTCCCCTCATTGCCCAGCATACCCACCATCCTATGTGCAGTCCCTTCATAGACACACCCTCCTCTGAAGTCCCCTCACTGCCCAGCATTCCTACCCTCCTACGTGCAGTCACTCTCTCCTCTGTGCAGTCGTCTCACCGCCCCACTCTCCTCTGTGCAGTTCCCTTACTGCCCCACTCTCCTCTGTGCAGTACCCTCAATGCCCCACTTTCCTCTGTGCAGTCCCCTCACTGCCCCACACTCTCCTCTGCCCCAGTCTCCTCCTGGAAGTCCCCTCTCTGCCCAACTCTCTCCATACCCTCACTTCCCTACACTCCTCTGTACAGTACCCTCACAGCCCCACGCGCTTCTGTGCAGTCTCCTTAGTGCCCCACTCTTCTCTGCAGTCCCATCACTGCCCATTAGCTCCACCCTCCTATGTACAGACCTCTCACTGCCCCACTCTCCTCTGTGCAGTCTTTTCAACACCCCACTCTCCTCTGCAGTCCCCTCACTGCCCAGCATACCCACTCTCCTCTGTGTAGTCCCCTCACTGCCCAGGAGCCCCACTTTCCTCTGGACAGTCCCCTCACTACCCCACGTTTCTTTGTGTAGTCTTTTCACTGCTCCATTCTTCTCTGTCCAGTACCCTCCCTGCTCCATTCTCTTCTGTGCATTCCCTTCATTGCCAAGCATTGACACACTCCTTTGTGCAGTTCCCTCACTGTCCTACTCTCCTTTGTTCAGTCCACTCAGTGCCCCACTCTCCTGTTTGCAAAGCCCTCTGCCCTTCTGTCCTCCACGCAGTCCCCTCACCGCCCCTCTCTGCTTCATGCAGTCCCCTCACTGCCCCTCTCTCTTCCATGCAGTCCCCTCACTGCCCCTCTCTCTTCCATGCAGTCCCCTCACTGCCCCACCCTCTTCTGCGCCAAACCATCACTGCCCCACACTACTCTTTACAGTAACTTCACTGCCCCATTATCCTCTGCACCACTCTGAACCCCCTCACTGCCCCACTCTCATCTGTACAGTCCCCTCACTGCCACACACTCATCTGTACAGTGCCCTCATTGCCCCACTCTTATCTGTGCAATCCCGTCACTTCCCCACTCTCCTCTGTGCAGGCCTCTCACTGGCCCACTCTCCTCTGTGCAGGCCCCTCACTGGGCACTCTCCTCTGTTCAGGCCCCTCAGTGGCCACTCTCCTCTGTGCAGGCCCCTCACAGGCCTACTCCCGTCTGTGCAGGCCCCTCACTGGCCATCTGGCCCACTATCCTCTGTGCAGGCCCATCACTGCCCATCTGGCCCACTATCCTCTGTGCAGGCCCCTCAATGGCCCACTCTCCTCCGTGCAGGCCCCTCAATGCCCCACTCTCCTCTGTGCAGGCCCCTCACTGTCCATCGGGCCCACTATTCTCTGTGCAGGCCCCTCGATGCCCCACTATCCTCTGTGCAGGCCCCTCAATGCCCCACTCTCCTCTGTGCAGACCCCTCACTGCCCATCGGGCCCACTATTCTCTGTGCAGGCCCCTCAATGCCCCACTCTCCTCTGTGCAGGCCCATCAATGCCCCACTCTCCTCTGAGCAGGCCCCTAAATGACACACTCCTTTGTGCACGCCCCACACTACTCTTTACAGTACCCTCATTGCCCCACTCTCATCCGTGCAGTCCACTCACTGCCCCACTCTCCTCTGCGCCATACCCTCACTGCCCCACTTTCATCCATGCAGACCGCTCACTGCCCCATTCTCCTCCAGGAATTCCCCTCACTGCCCCACACTCCTCTGCAGGCCCCTCACATTCCCACTCTCCTTTGTGCAGTCTGCTCACTGCCCCACACTCCCCTCAGACACACTCTCCTCTGGGCAGTCCCCTCTCTGCCCCCACTGTCTCCGTACCCTAACTTCCCCACAGTCCTCTGTACAGTACCCTCACAGCTCCACTCTCTGTGCAGTCCCCTTAGTGCCACACTCTCCTCTGTGCAGTCCCTTCTCTGCCCATCAGCTGACCCTCCTATGTGAAGGTCCCTCACTGCCCAACTCTCCTCTGTGCAGTGCCCTCAAAGCTCCACTCTCTGTGCAGTCTTCTCACTGCCACACAATCCCCTGTGCTGTCCTCTTACTGCCCCACCCTAATCTGCGCCGAACCCTCACTGCCCCATACTCCGCTTTACAATACCCTCACTGCCCCACTCTCATCTGCCAACTCTCCTCTGTGCAGTGCCCTCACTACCCCACCCTCCTCTGCACCGAATCCTCACTTCCTTACTGCCCATCAGCCCCACTCTCCCCTGTGCAGTCCCCTCACTACCCCACACTCCTCTGTACAGTACCCTCACAGCTCCACACTCCTCTGTGCAGTCCCATCCCTGCCCCACACTCCTCTGTACAGTACCTTCATAGCCCCACTCTTCTCTGTGCAGGCCCCTCTCTGCCCCACTCTTCTCAATGCAGTCCCCTCACTGCTCAGCATCCCCACTCTCCTCTGTGGAGACCCCTCAATGCCCAGCATCCCCACTCTCTTCTGTGCAGTCCCCTTACTGCCCCACTCTTCTCTGTGCGTTCCCATCACTGCGCCAATCTCCTCTGTGCTGCCTTTCATTGGCCCACTCTCCTCTGTGCTGCCTTTCACTGGCCCACTCTCCTCCCTGCAGTTTCCTCACTTCCCCCTCTCCTCTTTGCAGTCCCATCACTGACCCAATCTTCTCTTCACTGCTCCATTCACCTCTGTACAGTCCCCTCCCTGCCACACTCTCCTCCGTGCATTCCCCATACTGCCCCACTCTCCTCAATTCAGTCTCCTCTGCCCCACTCGCCTCCATGCAGTCCCGTCACTGCCCCACTCTCCCCCGTTCAGTCTCCTCACTGCCTCACTCTCCGCTGCAGGCCCCTCACTGCCCCACCCTCCTCTGCGCCGAACTCTCACTGTCCCACTCTAATCCGTGCAGTCCGCTCACTGCCCCATTGTCCTCTGTGCAGTCCCCTCACCTCCCCACTCTCGTCTGCGCCGAACCATAACTGCCCCTCACCCCACTTTACAGTACCCTCAATGCCGAACTCTCATCTGTGCAGTCCGCTCACTGCCCAACACTCCCATCTGGCAACCCCCTCACTGGCCCACTCTCATCTGTGCAGTCCTATCACTGCCTAATTCTCTTCTCCCCCACTCTACATCCCCCTCACTGGCCCGCTCTCCTCTGCAGTCCCCTCACTGCCCAAGTCTCCTCTGTGCAGTGCCCTCACTGCCCCACTCTCCTTTATGCAGTGCAATCACTGCCCTAAACTCACCTGCCCTCTGCCCCACTCTCCACCGGCAGTCCTCTCTCTGCCCCACTCTCTCCATACCCTCACTGCCCCACACTCCCCTCTGCCCCACTCTCCTCCGAGCAGTCCCCTCTCTGCCCCACTCTCTCCATACCCTAACTGCCCTACACTCCTCACTACAGTACCCTCACAGCCCCACTCTCCTCTGCAATCCCGTCACTTCCCCACTCTCCTCTGCAATCCCGTCACTTCCCCACTCTCCTCCGTGCAGTCCCCTCACTGTCCATCAGCCCTACTCCTACTCTGTGCAGTGCCCTCAGTGCCCCAGTCTTCTCTGCTGTCCCTTCACTGCCCCAATCTCCTCTCTGCAGTCCCCTCAATTCCCCACACCCCTCAGTACAGTACACTCACAGCTCCACTCTCCTCTGTGTATTCCTCTCGCTTCCCCACTCTTCTCTATGTGGTCCCGTCACTGCCCCACTCTCCTCTATTGAGTCCCCTCACTGGCCCACTCTTGTCGGTGCGTTCCTATTAGTTCTCTGTGCAGTCCCCTCATTGTTCCACCTTTCTCTGTGCAGTCCCCTCACTGCCTCACGTTTCTTTGTGTAGTCTCATCACTGCTCCATTCTTCTCTGTACAGTACCCTCCCTGCTCCATTCTCCTCCGTGCATTCCCTTAATTGCCCAGCATTGGCACTCTCCTTTGTGCAATTCCCTCACTGCCCAACTCTCCTTTGTTCAGTCTGCTCAGAGCCCCACTCTCCTGTCTGCAACGCCCTCTGCCCCTCTGTCCTCCATGCAGTCCCCTCACTGCCCCTCTCTGCTTCATGCAGTCCCCTCAGTGCCCCTCTCTCTTCCATGCAGTCCCCTCACTGTCCCACCCTCCTCTGCGCCGAACCCTGACTGCCCCACACTTCTCTTTACAGTACCCTAACTTCCCCTCTTTATCTGTGAAGTCCCGTCACTTCCACACTCTCTTCTGTGCAGGCCCCTCACTGGCCACTCTCCGCTTTGCAGGCCCCTCACTGCCCATCAGCACCACTCTCCTCTGTGCAAACCCCTCACTGGCCACTCTCCTCTGTGCGGGCCCCTCACTGCCCCACACTCCACTCTATTCTGTGCAGGCCCCTCACTGGCCACTCTCCTCTGTGCAGGCCCCTCACTGCCCATCAGCACCACTCTCCTCTGTGCAGTCCCTTCACTAGACCACTCTCCTCTGCGCCGAACCCTCACTGCCCCACAATCCTCTTTACAGTACCCTCACTGCCCCACTCTCATCCGTGCAGTCCACTCACTGCCCCACTCTCCTCGGCTCCGTACCTTCACTGCCCTCTCTCATACATGCAGTCAGCTCACTGCCCCACCCTCCTCTACAATTTCTCCTCACTGCCCTACACTCCTCTACAGTCCCCTCACTGCCCCACTCTCCGGCAGGCAGTCCCCTCTCTGCTCCACTCTTATCTGTCCAGTCCCCTCAATGGCCTGCATCCCCACTCTCCTCTGTGCAGTCCTATCACTGCCTCATTCTCTTCTCCCCCACTCTGCATCCCCCTCACTGGCACACTCTCCTCTGAAGTCCCCTTTACAGTACACTCACTGCCCCAGTCTCATCCGTGCAGTCCACTCACTGCCCCACTCTCCTCTGCGCCGTACCTTCACTGCCCCTCTCTCATCTTTGCAGTCTGCTCACTGCCCCATTCTCCTCTACAGATTCTCCTCACTGCCCTACACAACTCTAGCAGTCCTCACACTGCCCCACTCTCCCTTGTGCCATCTGCTCACTGCACCACACTAACCTCTGCCACACTCTCCTCCGGGAAGTCCCCTCAGTGCGCCACCCTCCTATGTGCAGGTCCCTCTCTGCACCACTCTCCTCTGCTGACCCCTCACTGCCCATCAGCCCCACTCTCCTCTGTGCAGTCACCTAACTACCCCACAATCCTCTGCAAGCCCCTCATTGCCCCACTCTCCTCCGGGCAGTCCCCTCTCTACCCCAGTCTCTCCGTACCCTCACTGCCCGACACTCCTCTGTACAGTAACCTCACAGCTCAACTCTCCTCTTTGCAGTTCCCTCAGTGCCCCCCTCTCCTCTGCAGTCCCTTCACTGTCCATCAGCCCCACCCTCCAATGTGCAGTCCCTTCACTGCCCCACCCTCCTCTGTGCTGTCCCCTTCCTGCACCACTCTCCCATGTGCAGTCCCCTCACTGTCCCACTCTCCTCTGTGCAGTCCCCTCATTGCCCATCAGCCCACTCGCCTCTGTTCAGTCCCCTCTCTGCTCCAGTCTCACCTGTGCATTCACCTCGCTGCCTCAATCTCCTCTGTGCTGTCCACTTACTGCACCGCTATCCATTGTGGTGTCCCCTCACTGCCCCACTCTCCTCTGCACCACTCTGCAGCCAACTCACTGGCCCACTCTCATCTGTGCAGTCCCCTCACTGCTCGACACTCCACTGTACAGTAACCTCACTGCCCCCTCTCCTCTATGCAGACCCGTCACAGCCCCACTCCCCTCTGTGCAGTCCCCTCACTGCACAGCATCCCCACTCTCCTATGTGCAGTCCCCTTATTGCCGCATTCTTCTCTGTGCATTCCCGTCACTCCACCACTCTCCTCTCTGCGGTGCCCTCACTGGCCCACTCTCCTTGTGCCGCCCCTCACTGGCCCACTCTCCTCTGTGCTGCCCCTCACTTCCCCACGCTCCTCAATGCAGTCCCCTCACTTCTCAACTCATCTTTGCAGTTCCATCACTTCCCCACTCATCTTTGTGTAGTCTCATCACTGCTCCATTCTCCTCTGTACAATCCCCTCCCTGCACCATTCTCCTCTGTGCAGTCCCCTCACTGCCCCACACTCTTCTGTACAGTCCGCTCACTGCGCTACTCTCCTTTGTTCAGCCTCCCCACTCTCCTGTCTGCAGACCGCTCTGTCCCAGTGTCCTCTGTGCAGTCCCCTCACTGAACCACTCTCCTGCAGGAGGTCCAGTCTCTGCTCCACTCTTATCTGTGCAGTCTCCTCAATGGCCTGCATCCCCACTCTCCTCTGTGCAGCCCCTTCACTGCGCCACCCTCCTCTGCACCACTCTGCAGCAGCCTCACTGGCCCTCTCTCATCTGTGCAGTCCTATCACTGCCTCATTCTCTTCTCCCCCACTCTGCACCCCCCTCACTGGCCCACTCTCCTCTGAAGTCCCCTCACTGCCCAAGTCTCCTCTGTGCAGTGCCCTCATTGCCACATTCTCCTCTGCGCCAAACCCTCACTGCCCCACACTCTTCTTTACAGTACACTCACTGCCCCACTCTCATCCTTGAAGTCCACTCACTGCCCCACTCTCCTCTGCTCCGTACCTTCACAGCCCCTCTCTCATCTGTGCAGTCTGCTCACTGCCCCATTCTCCTCTACGGATTCTCCTCACTGCCCTACACAACTCTACAGACCCCTCACTGCCCCACTCTCCTGCAGGAGGTCCAGTCTCTGCTCCACTCATATCTGTGCAGTCTCCTCAATGGCCTGCATCCCCACTCTCCTCTGTGCAGCCCCTTCAGTGCGCCACCCTCCTCTGCACCACTCTCACTGCCCATCAGCCCCACTCTCCTCTGTGCAGTCCCCTCACTACCCCACACTCCTCTGCAAGCCCCTCATTGCCCCACTCTCCTCCGGGCAGTCCCCTCTCTGCCAAACTCCTTTGCAGTCCCATCACTGCCAATCTGCACCACCCTCCAGTGTGCAGTCCCTTAACTGCCCCACCCTCCTCTGTGCTGTCCCCTTCCTGCACCACTCTCCCATGTGCAGTCCCTTCACTGCCAATCTCTGCAGTACCCTTAATTCCCCCTCTACTCTTTGCAGTCCCATCACTGCCCCACTCTTCTTTGTGTAGTCCCCTCTGTAGGCCCCTCACTGTCCCACTCCCCTCTGCAGGCCCCTCACTGCCCATCTCTCCTCTGCGCTGAACCCTCACTGCCCAACACTGCTCTTGGGCCCATCAGCCCACTCGCCTCTGTTCAGTCCCCTCTCTGCTCCAGTCTCACCTGTGCATTCACCTCACTGCCTCAATCTCCGCTGCAAGCCCCTCACTGCCCAACTCTCGTCTTTGCAGTGACCTCACTGCCCCACCCTACTATGTGCAGACCCCTCAGTGCCCCACCCTCCTATGTGCAGGTCCCTCACTGCCCAACTCTCCTCTGTGCAGTCACCTCAATGCCTATCTTCCCTACACTGCTATATGCAGTTCGCTCAATACCCAACTCACCTCTGTGCAGTGACCTCACTGCCCCACCCTCCTCTGCGCCGAACCCTCACTGCCCCAATCTAATCTGTGCAGTCCGCTCACTGCCCCACGCCCCTCTGTGTAGTCCCCTCAATGCCCAACTCTCATCTGTGCAGTCTGCTCACTGCCCTACACCACTCTTTACAGTACCCTCAATGCCAAAATCTCATCTGTGCAGTCCACTCACTGCCCTACACTTCCCTCTGGGCAGTCCCTTCACTGCCCCACACTCCTCTGTACAGTACCCTCACAGCTCCACTCTCCTCTGTGCAGTCCTCTCACTGCCCCACTCTCCTCTTTGAAGTCCCCTAAAAGCCCCACCTCTTCTGAAGTCCCCTCATTGCCCAGCATACGCACCATCCTATGTGCAGTCCGTTCACAGGCCCACCCTCCTCTGAAGTCCCCTTACTGCCCAGCATACCCTCCATCCTATGTGCAGTCCCTTCACAGGCCCACCCCCCTCTGAAGTCCCCTCACTGCCCAGCATACCTACCCTCCTACGTGCAGTCGCTCTCTCCTCTGTTCAGTCGTCTCACCGCCCAACTCTCCTCTGTGCAGTTCCCTTACTGCCCCACTGTCCTCTGTGCAGTAACCTCAATGCCCCACTCTCCTCTGTGCAGTCCCCTCACTGCCCCACACTCTCCTCTGCCCCAGTCTCCTCCTGGCAGTCCCCTCTCTGCCCAACTCTCTCCATACCCTCACTGCCCTACACTCCTCTGTACAGTACCCTCACTGCCCCACTCTCCTCTGTGCAGTACTTTCAACACCCCACTCTCCTCTGCAGTCCCCTCACTGCCCAGCATACCCACTCTCCTCTGTGTAGTCCCCTCACTGCCCAGGAGCCCCACTTTCCTCTGGACAGTCCCCTCACTACCCCACGTTTCTTTGTGTAGTCTTTTCACTGCTCCATTCTTCTCTGTCCAGTACCCTCCCTGCTCCATTCTCCTCTGTGCATTTCCTTCATTGCCATGCATTGACACTCTCCTTTGTGAAGTTCCCTCACTGCCCTACTCACCTTTGTTCAGTCCACTCAGTGCTCCACTCTCCTGTTTGCAAAGCCCTCTGCCCTTCTGTCCTCCATGCAGTCCCCTCACTGCCCCTCTCTGCTTCATCCAGTCTCCTCACTGCCCCTCTCTCTTCCATGCAGTCCCCTCACTGCCCAACCCTCTTCTGCGCCAAACCCTCACTTCCCCACACTTACTGTACACTCATCTGTACAGTACCCTCATTGCCCCACTCTTATCTGTGCAGTCCCGTCACTTCCCCACTCTCCTCTGTGCAGGCCTCTCACTGGCCCACTCTCCTCTGTGCAGGCCCCTCACTGGGCACTCTCCTCTGTTCAGGCCCTTCAGTGGCCACTCTCCTCTGTGCAGGCCCCTCACAGGCCTACTCCTGTCTGTGCAGGCCCCTCACTGGCCTACTCTCCACTGTGCAGGCCCCTCACTGGCCCACTCTCCTCTGTGCGGGCCCCTCACTGCCCATCGGACCCACTATCTTCTGTGCAGGCCCCTCAATGCCCCACTCTCCTCTGTGCAGGCCCCTCACTCTCCATCGTTCCCACTATTCTCTGTGCAGGCCCCTCAATGCCCCACTCTCCTCTGTGCAGGCCCGTCAATGCTCCACTCTCCTCTGTGCAGGCCACTCAATGCCCCACTCTCCTCTGTGCAGGCCCCTCAATGACACACTCCTTTGGGCACGCCCCACACTCCTCTTCACAGTATCCTCATTGCCCCACTCTCATCCGTGCAGTCCACTCACTGCCCCACTCTCCTCTGCGCCGTACCCTCACTGCCCCACTTTCATCCATGCAGACCGCTCACTGCCCCATTCTCCTCCAGGAATTCCCCTCACTGCCCCACACTCCTCTGCAGCCCCCTCACATTCCCACTCTCCTTTGTGCAGTCTGCTCACTGCCCCACACTCCCCTGTGCCACACTCTCCTCTGGGCAGTCCCCTCTCTGCACCCACTGTCTCCGTACCCTAACTTCCCCACACTCCTCTGTACAGTATCCTCACAGCTGCACTCTGTGCAGTTCCCTCAGTGCCACACTCTCCTCTGTGCAGTGCCCTCACAGCTCCACTCTCTGTGCAGTCCTCTCACTGCCACACAATCCCCTGTGCTGTCCTCTTACTGCCCCACCCTAATCTGCGCCGAACCCTCACTGCCCCATACTCCGCTTTACAATACCCTCACTGCCCCACTCTCATCTGCCAACTCTCCTCTGTGCAGTGCCCTCACTACCCCACCCTCCTCTGCACCGAATCCTCACTTCCTTAATGCCCCACCCTCCTGTGTGCAGTCCCATCACTGCCCCACACTCCTCTGTACAGTACCCTCACTGCTCAGCATCCCCACTCTCTTCTGTGCAGTCCCCTTACTGCCCCACTCTTACTGAGTGGGCCAGTCCCCTTACTGCCCCACTCTTCTCTGTGCATTCCCGTCACTGCGCCAATCTCCTCTGTGTAGTCCCCTCACTGGCCCACTCTCCTCTGTGCGGTGCTATCACTGGCCCACTCTCCTCTGTGAGGTGCCCTCACTGGCCCACTTTCCTCTGTGCTGCCCCTCACTGGCCCACTCTCCTCTGTGCTGCACCTCATTGTACCCTTACTTCCCCCTCTACTCTTTGCAGTCCCATCACTGCCCCACTCTTCTTTGTGTACTCCCCTCTGTAGGCCCCTCACTGTCCCACTCCCGTCTGCAGGCCCCTCACTGCCCATCTTTCCTCTGCGCTGAACCCTCACTGCCTAACACTGCTCTTGGTCCCATCAGCCCACTCGCCTCTGTTCAGTCCCCTCTCTGCTCCAGTCTCACCTGTGCATTCACCTTGCTGCCTCAATCTCCTCTGTGCTGTCCACTTACTGCACCGATCTCCATTGTGCTGTCCCCTCACTGCCCCACTCTCCTTTGCAGTCCCATCACTGCCAATCTGCACCAGCCTACTATGCACAGTCCCCTCACTGGCCCACTCTCATCTGTACATTACCCTCATTGCCCCTCTTCTCTGTGAAGACCTGTCACTGCCCCACAATCCTATGTACAGTCCCCTCACTGGCAAACTCTCCATTGCACGATGCCCTCACTGGCCAACTCTCCTCTGTGCTGCCTTTCACTGGCCCACTCTCCTCTGTGCTGCCTTTCACTGGCCCACTCTCCTCGCTGCAGTCTCCACACTTCCCCTTCTCCTCTTTGCAGTCCCATCACTGACCCAATCTTCTCTTCACTGCTCCATTCACTCTGTACACCCCTGCCACACTCTCCTCCGTGCATTCCCCATACTGCCCCACTCTCCTCAATTCAGTCTCCTTTGCCCCACTCACCTCCATGCAGTCCCGTCACTGCCCCACTCTCCCCCATTCAGTCTCCTCACTGCCTCACTCTCCACTGCAGGCCCCTCACTGCCCCACCCTCCTCTGCGCCGAACCCTCACTGTCCCACTCTAATCCGTGCAGTCCGCTCACTGCCCCATTGTCCTCTGTGCAATCCCCTCACCGCCCCATCCTCGTCTGCGCCGAACCATAACTGCCCCACACCCCACTTTACAGTACCCTCAATGCCGAACTCTCATCCGTGCAGTCCGCTCACTGCCCAACACTCCCATTTGGGCAGCGCCCTCACTGCTCCACCCTCCTCTGCACCACTCTGCAGCCCCCTCACTGGCCCACTCTCCTCTGAATTCCCCTCACTGCCCCACTCTCCTCTGCGCAGGCCCCTCACTGCCCATCAGCACCACTCTCCTCTGTGCAGGCCCCTCACTGGCCACTCTCCTCTGTGCCGGCCACTCACTGGCCCACTCTCCTCAGTGCAGGCTCCTCACGGGCCCACTCTCCTCTGTGCAGGCCCCTCCCTGCCCATCAGCACCAATCTCCTCAGTGCAGGCCCCTCAATGCCCCACTCTCCTCTGTGCAGGCCCCTCAATGCCCCACTCTTCTCTGCGCCGAACCCTCACTTCCCCACACTCTTCTTTACAGTACCCTCATTGACCGAGTCTCATCCGTGCAGTGTACTCACTGCCTCACTCTCCTCTGCGCCGTACCTTCACTGCCCCTCTCTCATCAGTGCAGTCAGCTCACTGCCCCATTCTCCTCTATGGTTCCTCCTCACTGCCCTACACTCCTTTGTGCAGTCTGCTCACTGCTCCACACTCCACTCTGCCACACTCTCCTCCGGGCAGTTCCCTCTCTGCCCTACTCTCTCCATACCCTCCCTGCACCACTCTCCTCTGTGCAGTCCCCTCAGTGCCCCACCCTCCTATGTGCAGGTCCCTCACTGCCAAACTCTCCTCTGTGCAGTGCCCTAGATGTCCCACCCTCCGCAGCGCCGAACCATCACTGTCCCACACTCCTCTTTACAATACCCTCATTGCCCCACTCGCATCCGTGCAATTCGCTCAATACCCAACTCTCCTCTGCTGGCCCCACACTGCCCATCAGCCCCACTCTCCTCTGTGCAGTCCCCTCACTACCCCACACTCCTCTGAAAGCCCCTCAATGCCCCACTCTCCTCCGGGCAGTCCCCCCTCTGCCCCAGTCTCTCCGTACCCTCACTGCCTGACACTCCTCTGTACAGTACCCTCACAGCTCAACTCTCCTCTTTGCAGTTCCCTCAGTGCCCCCTCTCCTCTGCAGTCCCTTCACTGCCCATCAGCACCACTCTCCTCTGTGCAGGCCCCTCACTGGCCACTCTCCTCTGTGCAGGACCCTCACTGCCCATCAGCACCACTCTCCTCTGTGCAAGCCCCTCACTGGCCACTCTCCTCTGTGCAGGCCCCTCACTCGCCACTCCCCTCTGTGCGGGCCCCTCACTGCCCATCAGCACCACTCTCCTCTGTGCAGGCCCTTCACTGGCCCACTCTCCTCTGTGCAGGCCCGTCACTGGCCACTCTCCTCTGTGCAGGCCCCTCACTTCCCATCTGCACCACCCTCCTCTGTGCAGGCCCCTCACATGTGCACTCTCCTCTGTGCAGGCCCCTCACTACCCATCAGCACCACTCTCCTCTGTGCAGGCCCCTCACTGGCCACTCTCCAATGTGCAGGCCCCTCACCTCTGTGCAGGCCCCTCACTGCACATCCGCGCCACTCTCCTCTGTGCAGGCCCCTCACTGGCCCACTCTCCTCGGTGCATGCTCCTCACTGCCCATCAGCACCAATCTCCTCTGTGCAGGCCCCTCAATGCCCCACTCTCCTCTGTGCCGAACCCTCACTGCCCCACACTCCTCTTTACAGTACCCTCACTGCCCCACTCTCCTCCGTGCAGTCCACTCACTGCCTCACTCTCCTCTGAGCCGTACCTTCACTGCCCCTCTCTCATCCGTGCAGTCAGCTCACTGACCCATTCTCCTCTATGGTTTCTCCTCACTGCCCTACACACCTCTACAGTCCCCTCACTTCCCCACTCTCCTTTGTGCAGTCTGCTCACTGCCCCACACTCCACTCTGCCACACTCTCCTCCGGGCAATTCTCTCTCTGCCCTACTCTCTCCGTACCCTCACTGCACCACTCTCCTCTGTGCAGTCCCCTCAGTGCCCCACCCTCCTATGTGCAGGTCCCTCACTGCCCAACTCTCCTCTGTGCAGTGCCATCAGAGCTCCACTCTTTGTGCAGTCCCCTCAATGCCCCACTCTTTTCTCTACAGTCCAGTCACTGCCTAGCACTTTTCTTTCTCCTGTGTACAGTCCAGTCACTGCCCCACTCTCCTCAGTTGAGTTCAGTCACTGCCCCAATCACCTCCATGCAGTCCCCTCACTGCCCACCCTCATCTGCGCCGACCCCTCACTGCCCCACACTCCTCTTTACAGTACCCTCATTGCCCCACTCTCTTCCGTGCAGTCCGCTCACTGCCCAACTCTCCACTGTGCAGGCCCCTCGTTGCCCATCAGCACCACTCTCCTCTGTGCAGGCCCCTCACTGGCCCACTCTCCTCTGTGCAGGCCCGTCTCTCGCCACTCTCCTCTGTGCGGGCCCCTCACTGCCCATCAGCACCACTCTCCCCTGTGCAGGCCCCTCACAGGCACACTCTCCTATGTGCAGGCCCGTCACTGCCCATCCGCGCCACTCTCCTCTGTGCAGGCCCGTCACTGGCCCACTCTCCTTTGTGCAGACCCCTCAACGCCCCACTCTCCTGTGTGCCGAACCCTCACTGCCCCACACTCCTCTTTACAGTATCCTGACTGCCCCACTCTCATCCGTGCAGTCCACTGACTGCCTCACTCTCCTCTGCGCCGTACCTTCACTGCCCCATTCTCCTCTATGGTTTCTCCTCCCTGCCCTACACTCCTCTACAGTCCCCTCACTGCCCCACTCTCCTTTGTGCAGTCTGCTCACTGCCCCACACTCCCCTCTGCCACACTCTCCTCCGGGCAGTTCCCTCTCTGCCCTACTCTCTCCGTACCCTCACTGCATCACTCTTTGTGCAGTCCCTTCAGTGCCCCACCCTCCTATATGCAGGTCCCTCACTGCCCAACTCTCTTCTGTGCAGTGCCATCAGAGCTCCACACTTTGTGCAGTCCTCTCAGTGCCCCGCTCCTCTGTGCTGTGGCCTAACTATCCCACTCTCCTCTGTGCATTCACCTCAATGCCTATCTGCCCCAACCTGCTATGTGCAGGTACCTCACTGCACAACTCTCCTCTGTGCAGTCCCCTCACTGTCCCCATCATTTCTGTAGGCCTATCACTGTCCCACTCCCCTCTGAAGGCCCCTCACTGCTCATCTCTCCTCTGCACTGAACCCTCACTGCCCAACACTTCTCTTTACAGTACCCTCAATACCCAACTCTCATCTGTGCAGTCCATTCACCGCCCTACACTCCCCTCTGCGCCGAACCCTCACTGCCCCTCACTCCTCTTTACAGTACCCTCACTGCCCCTCACTCCTCTTTACAGTACCCTCACTGCCCCACTCTCATCCGTGCAGTCCACTCACTGCCTCACTCTCCTCTGCGCTGTACTCGCTCTGCCCCACCCTTATCAGTGCAGTGCACTCATGGCCCATCAACCCCACTCTCCTCTTTACAGTACCCTCACTGCCCCACTCTCATCCGTGCAGTCCACTCACTGCCTCACTCTCCTCTGCGCCTCACTCTCCTCTGCGCTGTACTCGCTCTGCCCCACCCTTATCAGTGCAGTGCACTCACTGCCTTATTCTACTATGTGCAGTCCCCTCATTGCCCATCAGCCCCACTCTCCTCTGTGCAGTCCCCTCATTGCCCATCAGCCCCACTCTCCTCTGTGCAGTCCCCTCACTGCCCCACTACTCTGCGGGCCCCTCATTGCCTCACTCTCCTTTGTGCAGTCTGCTCACTGTCCCACACTCCCCTCTGCCCCACTCTCCTGTGGGCAGTCCTCTCACAGCCCCACTCTCTCCGTACCCTCACTGGCCCACAATCCTCTGTACAGTACCCTCACTGCCCCACTCTCATCCGTGCAGTCCACTCACTGCCTCACTCTCCTCTGCACCGTACCTTCACTGCCCCTCTCTCATCCGTGCAGTCAGCTCACTGCCCCATTCTCCTCTATGGTTTCTCCTCACTGCCCTACACTCCTCTACAGTCCCCTTACTGCCCCCACTCCCCTCTGCCACACTCTCCTCCGGGCAGTCCCCCATCTGCCCCAGTCTCTCCGTACCCTCACTGCCTGACACTCCTCTGTACAGTACCCTCACAGCTCAACTCTCCTCTTTGCAGTTCCCTCAGTGCCCCCTCTCCTCTGCAGTCCCTTCACTGTCCATCAGCCCCACCCTCCAATATGTAGTCCCTTCACTGCCCCACACTCCTCTGTACATTACCCTCATTGCCCCACTCTCCCATGTGCAGTCCCCTCACTGCCCCACTCTCCTCTGTAGAGTCCACTCACTTAAACACTCCTCTGCAATCCCCTCATTGCCCATCAGCCCACTCGCTTCTGTTCAGTCCCCTCTCTGCTCCAGTCTCACCGGTGCATTCACCTCGCTACCTCAATCTCCTCTGTGCTGTCCACTTACTGCACCGCTCTCCATTGTGCTGTCCCCTCACTGCCCCACTCTCCTTTGCAGTCCCATAACTGCCAATCTGCACCACCCTACTACGCACAGTCCCTTTACTGGCCCACTCTCATCTGTGCAGTCCCCTCACTGCTGCACACTCCTCTGTACATTACACTCATTGCCCCACTCTCCTCTGTGTGGTACCCTCACTGGCCCACTCTCCTCTGTGCGGTGCTATCACTGGCCCACTCTCCTCTGTGAGGTGACCTCACTGGCCCACTTTCCTCCGTGCTGCCCCTCACTGGCCCACTCTCTCTGAGCTGCCCCTCACTGGTCCACTCTCCTCCCAGCAGTCCCCTCACTTTCCCCTCTCCTCTTTGCAGTCCCATCACTGACCCAATCTTCTCTTCACTGCTCCATTCACCTTTGTACAGTCCCCTCCCTGCCCCACTCTCCTCCGTGCATTCCCCATACTGCCCCACTCTCCTCAATTCAGTCCCCTCTGCCCCACTCGCCTCCGTGCAGACCCGTCACTTCCCCACTCTCCCCCGTTCAGTCTCCTCACTGCCTCACTCTCCGCTGCAGGCCCCTCACTGCCCAACTGTTCTGTGCAGTGACCTCACTGCCCCACCCTCCTCTGCGCCGAACCCTCACTGTCCCAATCTAATCCGTGCAGTCCGCTCACTGCCCCATTGTCCTCTGTGCAGTCCCCTCACCGCCACACCCTCGACTGCGCGAACCATCACTGCCCCACACCCCTCTTTACAGTACCCTCAATGCCGAACTCTCCCATCTGGGCAGCCACCTCACTGCCAAAGTCTCCTCTGTGCAGTGCCCTCATTGCCACATTCTCCTCTGCGCAAAACCGTCACTGCACCATAATCCTCTTTACAGTACCCCCACTCTCTCCGTACCTTCACTCTCCACTGTGCAGCCCCTCACTGCCCCACTCTCCTCAAAGCAGTCCTCTCACTGCCCCACTCTCCTCAAAGCAGTCCCCTCACTGCCCATCAGCCCCACTCGTCTCTGTTCAGTCCCCTCTCTGCCCCACTCTCATCTGCGCAGTCCCGTCACTTCCACACTCTTCTCTGTGCAGCCCCCTCACTGCCCCACACTCCTCTGTACAGTCCGCTCACTGCCCTACTCTCCTTTGTTCAGTCCACTCAGTGCCCCATTCTCCTCTGCTGGCCCCTCACTGCCCATAAGCTCCACTATCCTCTGTGCAGTCCCTTCACATCCCCACTCCTCTGCAGTCCCCTCACTGCCCATCAGCCCACTCGCCTCTGTTCAGTCCCCTCTCTGCTCCACTCTAATCTGTGCAGTCGCCTCAACATCCAACATCCCCAGTCTCCTCTGTGCAGCCCCCTCACTGCCCAGTCCTCCTCTGTGCTGTTCACTTACTGCCCCGTTCTCCACTGTGTCGTCCCCTCCCTGCCCCAATCTTCTTTAAAGTCCCATCACTGCCAAATTGCACCACCCCCCTCTGTGCTGAACCCTCACTGCACAACACCTCTCTTAACAGTACCGTCACGGCCTTACTCTCACCTGTGCAGTCAGTTCACTGCCCCATTCTCCTCTGTGCAAGCCCCTCACTAACCTCACTGCCTCACTCTCCTTTGTACAGTCTGCTCACTGCCCAACACTCCCCTCTGCCCCACTCTCCTGTTGGGCAGTCCTCTCACAGGACTGCCCGCTCTCCGTACCCTCACTGCCCCACTCAGAGCTCCACTCTCCTCTGTGCAGTCCACTCATGGCCCATCAACCCCACTCTCCTTTGTGCAGTCCCCTCAGTGCCCCACTCTTTTCTGCAGTCCTTTCACTGCCCATCATCCCCACCCTCCTATGTTCAGTCCCTTCACTGCCCGACTCTCTTCTGTGTAGTCCCCTCACTGCCCAGCAGCCCCACTTTCCTCTGTACAGTCCCCTCAATGCCCCAATCTTTTCTGTACAGTGCAGTCACTGCCCAACATTTACTTTCTCCTGTGTACAGTCCAGTCACTGCCCCACTCTCCTCAGTTGAGTCCAGTTACTGCTCCACTCTCCTCTGTTGAGTCCAGTCACTGCCCCAATCTCCTCCATGCAGTCCCCTCACTGCCCACCCTCCTCTGCACCGAACCCTCCCTGCCCCACACTCCTCTTTATAGTACCCTCATTGCCCCACTCTCATCCGTGCAGTCCGCCCACTGCCCAACTCTCCTCTGTGCAGTCCCCTCACTGTCCCACCCTCCTCTGCACTGAACCCTCACTGCCCCACACTTCTCTTTACAGTACCCTAACTTCCCCTCTTTATCTGTGAAGTCCCGTCACTTCCCCACTCTCCTCTGTGCAGGCCCCTCACTGGCCACTCTCCTCTGTGCAGGCCCCTAACTGCTCATCAGCACCACTCTCCTATGTGCAGGCCCCTCACTACCCATCAGCACCAATCTCCTCTGTGCAGGCCCCTCACTGGCCCACTCTCCTCTGTGCAGGCCCCTCACTGCCCATCCGTGCCACTCTCCTCTGTGCAGGCCCCTCACTGGCCACTCTCCTCTGTGCAGGCCCCTCACTGCCCATTGGTTCCACTCTCCTCTGTGCAGGCCCCTCACTGGCCCACTCTCCTCTGTGCAGGCCCCTCAATGCCGAACTCTCATCTGTGCAGTCCGCTCAGTGCCCAACACTCCCATCTGGGCAGCCCCATCACTGCCCAACACTCCCATCTGGGCAGCCCCCTCATTGCCCCACACTCCTCTGTACAGTACCCTCACAGCTCCACTCTCCTCTGTGCAGTCCTCTCACAGCCTCACTCTCCTCTGTGCAGTCCCCACAATGCCCCACTCTCCTCTGTGCAGTCCCCTCTCTGACCCACTCTCTCCATACCCACACTCCCCTCTGCCCCACTCTCCTCCTGGCAGTCCCCTCACTGCCCCACTCTCTCCATACCCGCTCTGCCCTACACTCCTCTGTACAGTACCCTCAAAGCCCCACCCTCCTATGTGCAGACCCCTTACTGCCCTACTCTCCTCTGTGCAGTCCTCTCAATGCCCCACTGCTCTGTGCAAGCTCCTCACTGCCCCACACTCCACTTTACAGTATCCTCACTGCCCCACTCTCATCCGTGCAGTACACTCACTGCCCCACTCTCATCTGCGCAGTACCCTCACTGCCCTATTCTCATCCGTGCAGTCCGCTCCCTGCCCCATTCTCCTCTATGAATTCCCCTAACTGCCCCAGACTCCTCTGCAGGCCCCTCACAGCCCCACTCTCCTTTGTGCAGTCTGCTCACTGCCCCACACTCCCCTCTGCCACACTCTCCTCTGGGCAGTCCCCTCTCTGCCCCCACTCTCTCCGTACCCTAACTTCCGCACACTCCTCTGTACAGTACCCTCAGTGCCCCACTCTCCTCGATGCAACCCCTTCACTGCCCATCAAGCCCACCCTCCTATGTGCAGGTCCCTCAATGCCCAACTCTCCTCTGTGCAGTGCCCTCATAGCTCCACTCTCTGTGAAGTCCACTCACTGCCCCACTCTCCTCTGTGCAGTCCCCTCAGTGCCCCACTCTCCTCTGTGCAGGCACTTCACTGCCAATCAGCCCCACCCTCCTATGTGCAGGTCGCTCACTGCCCAACTCTTCTCTGTGCAGTGCCCTCACAGCTCCACTCTCTGTGCAGTCCTCTCACTTCCCCACAATCCTCTGTGCTGTCCTCTTACTGCCCCACCCTGCTATGTGCAGGTCCCTCACTGCCCAACTCTCCTCTGTGCAGTGCCCTCGCTGCCCCACTCTCATCCGTGCAGCCCGGTCAATGGCAACCTCTCCTCTGTGCAATGCCCTCACTGCCCCACCCTCCTATGTGCAGGTCCCTCACTGCCCAACTCTCCTCTGTGCAGTGCCCTCGCTGCCCCACTCTCATCCGTGCAGCCCGGTCAATGGCAACCTCTCCTCTGTGCAATGCCCTCACTGCCCCACCCTCCTCTGCACTGAACCCTCACTTCCTTACTGCCCATCAGCCCCACTCTCCTCTGTGCAGTCCCCTCACTGCCCCGTTCTCCTCCTTGCAGTCCCCTTTCTGCCACACTCTCCCCGTACCCTCACTGCCCCACACTCCTCTGTAAAGTATCCTGACAGCTCCACTCTCCTCTGTGCGGTCCCCTCAGTGCCCCACCCTCCTATGTGCAATACCCTCCCTGCCCCGCTCTCCTCTGTGCTGTCCCCTCACTGCCCCACTCACCTTTGCAGTCTCATCACTGCCCCACACTCCTCTGTACAGTACCCTCATTGTCCCACTATTCTCTCTGCAGGCCCCTCACTGCCCATCAGCACCACTCTTCTCTGTGCAGTCCTCTCACTGCCCCACTCTTCTTTTTGTAGTCCCTTCACTCCTCTGTACAGTACCCTCACAGCTCCACTCTCCTCTTTGCAGTCCCCTCAGTGCCCCACACTCCTATGTGCTGTCCCCTCCCTGCCCCGCTCTCCTCTGTGTTGTCCCCTCACTGCCCCACTCTCCTTTGCAGTCCCCTTACTTTCCCACTCTTCTCTGTGCAATCCCCTCACTACCTAGCATCCCCCCTCTCCTCTTTGCAGTCCCATCACTGCCCCACTCTTCTTTGTGCAGTCTCTTCACTGCTCCATTCTCCTCTGTACTGTTCCCTCCCTACCCCATTCTCCATGGTGCATTCCCCTAACGTCCCAGCATCGCCACTCTCCTTTGTGCAGTTCCGTCACTTTCCCTCACTCGTCTGTACAGTACCCTCATTGCCCCACTCTTCTCTGTGCATACCCGTCACTGCCCCACTCGCCTATATGCAGTCCCCTCACTGCCCAGCATCCCAACTCTCCTCTGTGCAGGGCCCTCAATGCTCCACTCTCCTATGTGCATTCCCCTTACTGCCCCACTCTTCTCTGTGCTGCCCCTCACTGCCCACTCTCCTCTATGCTGTCCGTCACTGGCCCACTCTCCTCTCTGCAGTTTCCTCACTTCCCCCTCTGCTCTTTGCAGTCCAATCACTGCCCCACTCTCCTGTCTGCAGACCGCTCTGCCGCAATCTCCTCCGAGCAGTTCCCTCACTGCCCAACTCTCCTCCATGCAGTCCCCTCACTGTCCCACTCCCCTCTGCAGGCCCCTCACTGCTCATCTCTATTCTTTGCAGTGCCCTCACTGCTCCACCCTCCTCTGCACCACTCTCACCTGTGCAGTCCTATCACTGCCCCATTCTCTTCTGCATCCCCCACTCTCTCCGTACCCTAACTTTCCCACACTCCTCTGTACAGTACCCTCAGTGCCCCACTCTCCTCTGTGCCCCACTCTCCTCTGTGCAGCCCCTTCACTGCCCTTGTGCCCAACCCTCCTATGTGCAGGTCCCTCACTGCCCAACTCTCCTCTGTGCAGTGCCGTCACAGCTCCACTCTCTGTGCAGTCCTCTCACTTCCCCACAATCCTCTGTGCTGTCCTCTTACTGCCCCACCCTACTATGTGAAGGTACCTCACTGCCCAACTCTCCTCTGTGCAGTGCCCTCACTGCCCCAGACTCCTCTGCAGGCCCTTCACAGCCCCACCCTCCTTTGTGCAGTCTGCTCACTGCCGCACACTCCCCTCTTCCACACTCTCCTCTGGGCAGTCCCCTCTCTGCCCCCACTCTCTCCGAACCCTAACTTACGTACCATACACTCTGCATCCCCCACACTGGCCGACTCTCATCTGAGCATTCCCCTCACTGCCCCACACTCCTCTGTACAGTACCCTCCCTGCCCAGCATACCCACTCTCCTCTCTGCAGCCCCTCACTGGACCACTCTCCTCTGTGCAGTGCCCTCGCTGCCCCACCCTCCTCTGTGCCGAACCCTCACTGCCCCACACTCCTCTTTACTGTTCCCTCACTGCCTCACTCTCCTCTGTGCAATACCCTTACTTCCCCCTCTCCTCTTTGCAGTACCCTCACTGCCCCACTCACCTCTGTAGAGTCCACTCACTTCCTGACTCCTCTGCAGTCCTCTCACTGCCCATCAGCCAACTTGCCTCTGTTCAGTCCCCTCTCTGCCCCACTCTCATCTGTGCTGTCCCCTCAATGCCCAACATCCCCAGTCTTCTCTTTGCAGTTCCCTCACTGCCTCACACTCCTCTATAGTGTTACTGCCCCGCTCTCTTTTGAAGTCCCATCACTGAATATCTGCACCACCCTACAATGTACAGTCCCCTCACTGCCCCACTCATCTGTGCAGTCCCCTTACTGCCCCACTCACCTGTGCAGTCCCCTTACTGCCCAGCATGCCCACTCTCCTCTGTGCATGCCCCTAACTCGCCCACTCTCCTCTGTGCATCGCCAGACTGCCCCCTCTCCTCCGTACAATCCCCGCACTGCCCCACTCTCCTCTACGGTCCCCTCACTGCCCATCAACCCCACTCTCCTCTGTGCAGGCCCCTCAATTCCCCACTCTCCTCTGTGCAGGCCCCTCAATTCCCCACTCTCCTCTGTGCAGGCCCCTCAATTCCCCACTCTCCTATGTGCAGTCCCCTTACTGCACCACTCTTCTCTGTGCGGTCCCCTCACTGCCCCGGCTTTGCTGTGTGGTCCCGTCACTGCGCCACTCTCCTCTGTGTGGTCCCCTCACTGGCCCACTCTCTCTGTCCTGCCCCTCACAGTTCCACTCTCCTCCCTGCAGTCCCCTCACCTCCCCCTCTTCTTTTTGCAGTCCCATCACTGCCCCACTCTTCTCTTCGCTGCTCCATTCTCCTCTGTACAGTCCCCTCCCTGCCCCATTCTCCTCTGTGCATCCTCTGTGCATTCTCTGTGCAGTCACTGCCCAGCAATGCCAGTCTCCTTTGTGCAGTCTACTCACTGCCCAACTCTCCTGTCTACAGACCCCTCTGCCCCACTTGCCTCCGTGCAGACTCCTCACTGCCCCACTCTCCCCTCCATGCAGACCCCTCACTGCCACACTCTCCTCTGCAGGCCCCTCACTGCCCAACACTCCTCTGTGCAGTGCCCTCACTGCCCAACACTCCTCTGTGCAGTACCTTCACTGCCCCACTCTCATCCGCGCAGTCCGCTCACTGCGCAATTCTCCTCTGTGCAGTCCCCTCACTTCCCCACACTCATCTGAAGGCCCCTCACTGCACCACACTCCTCTGCAGGCCCCTCACTGCCCCACTCTCCTTTGTGTAGTCTGCTCACTGCACCACACTCCCCTCTGGGCAGTCCCCTCACTGCCCCACTCTCCTCTGTGCAGTCCTCTCAACGCCCCACGCTCCTCTGCAGTCCCCTCACTACCCAGCAACCCCACTTTCCTCTGTACAGTCCCCTCACTGCCCCTCTCTCCTCTGTTGAGTCCAGTCAGTGCCCCACTCTCTCATGCAGTCCCCTCACTGTCCCACTCTCCTCTGCAGGCCCCTCACTGCCAAACTCTCCTCTGTGCAGTGACCTCACTGCCCATGACCACTACTCCCCTGTGCAGGACCCTCACTGCCCATCACGCCAACTCACCTCTGTGCAGGCCCCTCAATGCCCCACTCTCCTATGTGCAGTCAAATCACAACCCAACTCTCCCCTGTGCAGTTCCCCACCCTTCTCTGCGCCGAACCCTCACTGCCCCACTCTAATCCGTGCAGTCTGCTCACTGCCCCATTCTCCTCTGTGCAGTCCCCTCACCATCCCACCTTCATCTGCGCCGAACCATCACTGCCCCACACCCCTCTTTACAGTACCTTCACCTCCCAACACTCCCCTCTGGACAGCCCCCTCATTTTCCCACACTCCTCTGTACAGTACCCTCACAGCTCCACTCTCCTCTTTGCAGTCCCCTCAAAGTGCCACTTCCTATGTGCAGGCCCCTCACTGCCCAGCATACCCACCCTCCTATGTGCAGTCCCTTCACTGGCCCACCCTCCTCTGTGCTGTCCCCTTACTGACCCACTCTCCTCTGTCCAGTTGTCTCACTGCCCCACTCTCCTCTGTGCAGTCCCCTCAATGCCCCACTTTCCTCTGTGCTGTCCCCTCACTGCCCCACACTCCCCTCTGCCCCACTCTACTCGGGGCAGTCCCCTCTCTGCCCCACTCTCTCCATACCCACAGTCCCCTCTGCCCCACTCTCCTCCTGGTAGTCCCCTCACTGCCCCACTCTCTCCATACCCTCTCTGCCCTACTCTCCTCTGTGCAATCCCCTTAGTGCCCCACTCTTCTCTGCAGTCCCTTCACTGCCCATTAGCCCCACCCTCCTATGTGCAGTCCTCTCAACGCCCCACTCTCCTCTGCAGTCCCCTCACTGCCCAGCATACCCACTCTCCTCTGTGTAGTCCCCTCACTGCCCAGGAGCCCCACTCTCCTCTGTACAGTCCCCTCAATGCACCACTCTCTTCTGTAAAGTCCAATCACTGCCTAGCATTTACTCTCTCCTCTGTTCAGTACACTCAAAGCTCCACTCTCCTCTATGCAGTCCCCTCACTGCCCCACACACCCCTCTGGGCAGTCCCGTCTCTTCCCCACTCTCTCCATACCCTCAATGCAACACACTCCTCTGTGCAGTCCTGTCTCTGCCCCACCTACTCTGCAGTTCCTTCACTGCCCATCAGCCCAACCCTCCTATGTGCAGACCTGTCACTGCCCCACTCTCCTCTGTGCAGTACCCTTACTTCCCCCTCTACTCTTTGCAGTCCCCTCACTGCCCCACTCTCCTCTGTGCAGTCCCCTCAGTGCCCCACCCTCCTCTGCAAGCCCCTCACTGCCCCGTTCTCCTCCGGGCAGTCCCCGGAGTCACTCACTGCCCCGTTCTCCTCCGGGCAGTCCCCGGAGTCACTCACTGCCCTACACTCACCTCCCCTCTGCCCCACTGTCCTCCGGCAGTCCTCTCTCTGCACCACTCTCTCCATACACTCACTGCCCCACACTCCCCTCTGCCACACTCTCCTCCGAGCAGTCTCCTCTCTGCCACATTCTCTCCATACACTACCTGCCCTACACTCCTCTGTACAGTACCCTCACAGCTCCACTCTCCTCTTTGCAGTCCCCTCAGTGCCCCACCCTCCTCTGCAAGCCCCTCACTGCCCCGTTCTCCTCTGGGCAGTCCCCCTCTGCCCCACTCGCTCCGTACCCTCACTGCCCCACACTCCTCTGTACAGTACACTCACAACTCCACTCTCCTCTGTGCAGTCCCCTCAGTGCCCCACACTCCTATGTGCTGTCCCCTCCCTGCCCCGCTCTCCTCTGTGTTGTCCCCTCACTGCCCCACTCTCCTTTGTAGTCCCCATACTTTCCCACTCTTCTCTGTGCTGTCCACTCACTACCTAGAATCCCCACTCCCCTCTGTGCAGGCCTCTCACTGGCCCACTCTCCTCTGTGCAGGCCCATCGCTGCCCATCGGGCCCACTCTCCTCTGTGCAGGCCCCTCAATGCCCTACTCTCCTCTGTGCAGGCCCACTGTGCAAGCTCCTCGCTGCCCCACACTACTCTTTACAGTATTCTCACTGCCCCACTCTCATCCGTGCAGTCCGCTCACTGGCCCATTCTTCTCTATGAATTCCCCTCACTGCCCCACACTCCACTGCAGGCCCCTCACAGCCCCACTCTCCTTTGTGCAGTCTGCTCACTGCCCCACACTCCCCTCTGCCACACTCTCCTCTGGGCAGTCCCTTCACTGCCCATCAGCCCCACCCTCCTATGTGCAGGTCCCTCACTGCCCAACTCTCCTCTGTGGAGTGCCCTCTTTTCCCCACCCTCCTCTGCATCGAACCCTCACTGCCCCACTCTCATCTGTGCAGCCCGCTCAATGGCAAACTCTCCACTGTGCAGTGCCCTCACTGCCCCACCCTCCTCTGCACCGAACCCTCACTTCCTTAAAGCCCATCAGCACTCTCCTCGGTGCAGTCCCCTCACTACCCCAGACTCCTCTGCAAGCCCCTCACTGCCCCGTTCTCCTCCTTGCAGTCCCCTCTCTGCCACACTCTCTCCGTACCCTCACTGCCCCCCACTCCTCTGTACAGTACCCTCACAGCTCCACCCTCCTCTGTGCAGTCCCCTCAGTGCCCCACCCTCTTATATGCAGTACCCTCCCTGCCCCAATCTGCTCTGTGCTGTCCAGTTACTGCCCCGCTCTCCATTGTGCTGTCCCCACACTGCCCCGTTCTCCTTTGCAGTCCCATCACTGCCCCACACTCCTCTCCACAGTACCCTCATTGCCCCACTGTTCTCTGTGCAGGCCTCTCACTGCACCACTCTCATATGTGCAGTCGCCTCACTGCTCAGCATCCCCACTATCCTCTGTGGAGGCCCCTCACTGCCCAGCATCCCTAGTCTCCTCTGTGCAGTCCCCTTACTGCCCCACTCTTCTCTGTGTGTTCCCGTCACTGCGCCACTCTCCTCTGTGTGGTCCCCTCACTGGCCCACTCTCCTCTGTGCGATGCTCTCACTGGCCCACTCTCCTCTGTGAGGTGCCCTCACTGGCCCACTCTCCTCTGTGAGGTGCCCTCACTGGACTACTCTCCTCTGTGCAGCCCCTCACTGGCCACCCTCCTCTCTGCATTGCCCTCACTTCCCCCCCTCATCTTTGCAGTCCCATCACTGCCCCACTCTTCTTTGTGTAGTCTCTTCACTGCTCCATTCTCCTCTGTACAGTCCCCTCCCTGCCCCATTCTCCACGGTGCATTCCCCTAACTTCCCAGCATCGCCACTCTCCTTTGTGCAGTTCCCTCACTGCCCCACACTCCTCTGTACAGAACCCTCATTGCCCCACTCTTCTCTGTGCAGACCTGTCACTGCCCCACTCTCCTCTCTGCAGTACCCTTACTTCCCCCTCTACTCTTTGCAGTCCCATCACTGCCCCACTCTTCTTTGTGTAGTGTATTCACTGCTCCATTCTCCTCTGTACAGTGCCCTCCCTCCCCATTCTCCACGGTGCAGTCCCCTAACTTCCCAGCAGCGCCACTCTCCTTTGTGCAGTTCCCTCACTGCCCCACACTCCTCTGTACAGAACCCTCATTGCCCCACTCTTCTCTGTGCAGACCTGTCACTGCCCCACTCTCCTCTGTGCAGTACCCTTACTTCCCCCTCTACTCTTTGCAGTCCCATCACTGCCCCACTCTTCTTTGTGTAGTGTATTCACTGCTCCATTCTCCTCTGTACAGTGCCCTCCCTCCCCATTCTCCACGGTGCAGTCCCCTAACTTCCCAGCAGCGCCACTCTCCTTTGTGCAGTTCCCTCACTGCCCCACACTCCTCTGTACAGAACCCTCATTGCCCCACTCTTCTCTGTGCAGACCTGTCACTGCCCCACTCTCCTCTGTGCAGTACCCTTACTTCCCCCTCTACTCTTTGCAGTCCCATCACTGCCCCACTCTTCTTTGTGTAGTCTCTTCCCTTCTCCATTCTCCTCTGTACAGTCTCCTCCCTACCCCTAACTTCCGAGCATTGCCACTCTCCATTGTGCAGTTCCCTCACTGCCCCTCACTCCTCTGTACAGTACCTTCATTGCCTCACTCTTCTCTGTGCATACCTGTCACTTCCCCACTCGCCTATGTGCAGTCCCCTCTTTGCCCAGCATCCCCACTCTCCTCTGTGCAGGCCCCTCACTGCCCAGCATCCCAACTATCCTCTGTGCAGGCCCCTCAATGCCCCACTCTCCTATGTGCAGTCCACTTAATGCCCCACTCTTCTCTGTGCGTTCCTGTCACTGCGCCACTCTCCTCTGCGTGGTGCCCTCACTAGCCAACTTTCCTCTGTGCTGCCCCTCACTGCCCACTCTCCTCTGTGCTGTCCATCACTGGCCCACTCTCCTCTCTGCAGTTTCCTCACTTCCCCCTCTGCTCTTTGCAGTCCGATCACTGCCCCACTCTCCTGTCTGCAGACCCCTCTGCTGCACTCTCCTCCGAGCAGTTCCCTCACTGCCCAACTCTCCTCCATGCAGTCCCCTCACTGTCCCACTCCCCTCTGTAGGCCCCTCACTGTCCCACTGCCCACTTCAGGCCCCTCAAAGCCCATCTCTCCTCTTCGCAGTGCCCTCACTGCTCCACCATCCTCTGCACCACTCTCACTCACTCTCCTTTGTGCAGTTCCCTCACTGCCCCACTCTTCTCAGTGCAGTCCCGTCACTTGCCCACTCTCCTCTGTCCAGGCCCCTCACTGGCCACTCTCCTCTGTGCAGGCCCCTCACTGGCCCACTCTCCTCTGTGCAGGCCCCTCACTGCCCATGACCACTACTCCCCTGTGCAGGACCCTCACTGCCCATCACGCCAACTCACCTCTGTGCAGGCCCCTCAATGCCCCACTCTCCTATGTGCAGTCAAATCACAACCCAACTCTCCCCTGTGCAGTTCCCCACCCTCCTCTGAGCTGGACCCTCACTGCCCCACACTCCCCTTTACAGTGCCCTCACTGCCCCACTCACCTCTGTGCAGGCACATCACTTCCCAGCATCTCCACTCTCCTCTGTGCAGCCCCTCACTGGCCCACTCTCCTCTTTGCAGGCCCTCACTGACCCCTCTCCTCCATGCAGTCCCCTCACTGCTGCACTCTCCTCTGCAGTTCCCTCACTCCCAGTCAGCCCCACTCTTGTCTGTGCAGGCCCCTCAATGCCCCACTCTTCTATGTGCAGTCCCCTTACTGCCCCACTTTTCTCTAGCGTTCCCCTCACTGCTCCATTCCTCATTGTGTGGTCCCGTCACTGCACCACTCTCCTCCGTGTGGTCCCCTCACTGGCCCACTCTCCTCTGTGTGTTCCCATCACTGGCCCACTCTCCTCTGTGCGGTGCTCTCACTGGCCACTCTCCTCTGTGAGCTGCCTTCACTGGCCCACTCTCCTCTCTGCAGCACCCTCACTTCCGCCACTCCTCTTTGCAGTCCCATCACTGCCCCAATCTTCTTTGTGTAGTCTCTTCACTGCTGCATTCTCCTCTGTACAGTCCCCTCCCTGCCCCATTATCCACGGTGCATTCCCCTAACTTCCCAGCATCTCCACTCTCCTTTGTGCAGTTCCCTCACTGCCCCACTCTTTTCAGTGCAGTCCCGTCACTTGCCCACTCTCCTCTGTCCAGGCCTCTCACTGGCCACTCTCCTCTGTGCAGGCCCCTCACTGGCCCACTCTCCTCTGTGCAGGCCCCTCACTGCCCATGACCACTACTCCCCTGTGCAGGACCCTCACTGCCCATCACTCCACTCTGCCACACTCTCCTCCGGGCAGTTCCCTCTCTGCCCTACTCTCTCCATACCCTCCCTGCACCACCATCCTCTGTGCAGTCCCCTCAGTGCCCCAACCTCCTATGTGCAGGTCCCTCACTGCCAAACTCTCCTCTGTGCAGTGCCCTAGATGTCCCACCCTCCGCAGCGCCGAACCATCACTGTCCCACACTCCTCTTTACAATACCCTCATTGCCCCACTCGCATCCGTGCAATTCGCTCAATACCCAACTCTCCTCTGCTGGCCCCACACTGCCCATCAGCCCCACTCTCCTCTGTGCAGTCCCCTCACTACCCCACACTCCTCTGAAAGCCCCTCAATGCCCCACTCTCCTCCGGGCAGTCCCCCCTCTGCCCCAGTCTCTCCGTACCCTCACTGCCTGACACTCCTCTGTACAGTACCCTCACAGCTCAACTCTCCTCTTTGCAGTTCCCTCAGTGCCCCCTCTCCTCTGCAGTCCCTTCACTGTCCATCAGCCCCACTTTCCCATGTGCAGGCCCCTCACTGGCCACTCTCCTCAGTGCAGGCCCCTCACTGCCCATCAGCACAACTCTCCTCTGTGCAGGCCCCTCACTGGCCACTCTCCTCTGTGCAGGACCCTCACTGCCCATCAGCACCACTCTCCTCTGTGCAAGCCCCTCACTGGCCACTCTCCTCTGTGCAGGCCCCTCACTCGCCACTCCCCTCTGTGCGGGCCCCTCACTGCCCATCAGCACCACTCTCCTCTGTGCAGGCCCTTCACTGGCCCACTCTCCTCTGTGCAGGCCCGTCACTGGCCACTCTCCTCTGTGCAGGCCCCTCACTTCCCATCTGCACCACCCTCCTCTGTGCAGGCCCCTCACATGTGCACTCTCCTCTGTGCAGGCCCCTCACTACCCATCAGCACCACTCTCCTCTGTGCAGGCCCCTCACTGGCCACTCTCCAATGTGCAGGCCCCTCACCTCTGTGCAGGCCCCTCACTGCACATCCGCGCCACTCTCCTCTGTGCAGGCCCCTCACTGGCCCACTCTCCTCGGTGCATGCTCCTCACTGCCCATTAGCACCAATCTCCTCTGTGCAGGCCCCTCAATGCCCCACTCTCCTCTGTGCCGAACCCTCACTGCCCCACACTCCTCTTTACAGTACCCTCACTGCCCCACTCTCCTCCGTGCAGTCCACTCACTGCCTCACTCTCCTCTGAGCCGTACCTTCACTGCCCCTCTCTCATCCGTGCAGTCAGCTCACTGACCCATTCTCCTCTATGGTTTCTCCTCACTGCCCTACACACCTCTACAGTCCCCTCACTTCCCCACTCTCCTTTGTGCAGTCTGCTCACTGCCCCACACTCCACTCTGCCACACTCTCCTCCGGGCAATTCTCTCTCTGCCCTACTCTCTCCGTACCCTCACTGCACCACTCTCCTCTGTGCAGGCCCCTCAATGCCCCACTCTCCTATGTGCAGTCAAATCACAACCCAACTCTCCCCTGTGCAGTTCCCCACCCTCCTCTGAGCTGGACCCTCACTGCCCCACACTCCCCTTTACAGTGCCCTCACTGCCCCACTCACCTCTGTGCAGGCACATCACTTCCCAGCATCTCCACTCTCCTCTGTGCAGCCCCTCACTGGCCCACTCTCCTCTTTGCAGGCCCTCACTGACCCCTCTCCTCCATGCAGTCCCCTCACTGCTGCACTCTCCTCTGCAGTTCCCTCACTCCCAGTCAGCCCCACTCTTGTCTGTGCAGGCCCCTCAATGCCCCACTCTTCTATGTGCAGTCCCCTTACTGCCCCACTTTTCTCTAGCGTTCCCCTCACTGCTCCATTCCTCATTGTGTGGTCCCGTCACTACACCACTCTCCTCCGTGTGGTCCCCTCACTGGCCCACTCTCCTCTGTGTGTTCCCATCACTGGCCCACTCTCCTCTCTGCGTTGCCCTCACTGGCCCACTCTCCACCGTGCTGCCCCTCACTGGCCCACTTTCCTTTGTGCTGCCTCTCACTGCCCCATTCTCCCCTGCACCATTCTGAAGCCTCCTCACTGGCCCACTCTCATCTATGCAGTCCCCTCACTACCGCAATCTCCTGTGTACAGTACCCTCATTGCCCCACTCTTCTCTGTGCAGTCCCGTCATTTCCCCAGTCCCCTCTGTGCAGGCCCCTCACATCCCATCAGCTCCACTCTCCTCTGTGCAGGCCCCTCACTGGGCCACTCTCCTCTGTGCAGGCCCCTCACTGCCCATCAGCACCACACTCCTCTGTGCAGGCTCCTTACTGGCCCACTCTCCTCTGTGCAGGCCCCTCTCTGCCCATCAGGCCCACTCTCCTCTGTCCAGGCCCCACAATGCCCATCAGCACCACTCTCCTCTGTGCAGGCCCCTCAATGCCCCACTCTGCTCTGCGCCAAACTCTCACTGCCCCACTCTGATCCGTGCAGTCCACTCACTACCCCACTCTCCAGTTCCCTCACTGCCCCACTCTTCTCTGTGCGGTCCCCTCACTGGCCCACTCTCATCTGTGCAGTCCTATCACTGCCTCATTCTCCTCTGCACCACTCTGCATCGCCCTCACTGGCCCAACCTCATTTGTGCAGTCCAATCACTGCCCAACACACCTCTGTACAGTACCCTCACTGCCCAACATACCCACTCTCCTCTGTGCAGTGCCCTCATTGCCACACCCTCCTCTATGCTGAACCCTCACTGCCCCACACTCCTCTTTACAGTACACTCACTGCCCCACTCTCATCCCTACAGTCCTCTCAGTGCCCCACTCTCCTCTGCACCATACCCTCCCTGCCCCACTCTCCTCTTTACAGTACACTCACTGCCCCACTCTCATCGGTACAGTCCTCTCACTGCCCCACTCTCCCCTGCCCCATACCCTCCCTGCCCCACTCTGATCCGTGCAGTGCGCTCACTCCCCATTCCACTTCGTGAAGTCCCCTCACTTCCCCAGTCTCCTCTGCTGGCCCCTCACTACTGCCCATCAGCTCCACTCTCCTCCGGGCAGTCCCCACTCTGCCCCACTCTCTCCATACCCTCACTGCCCCACTCTCGTCTGTAGAGTCCACTCACTTCCCGACTCCTCTGCAGTCCTCTCACTACCCATCAGCCCACTTGCCTCTGTTCAGTCCCCTCTCTGCTGCACTCTCATCTGTGCTATCCCCTTAATGCCCAACATCCCCAGTCTCCTCTTTGCAGGTCCCTCACTGCCTCACTCTCCTCTGCAGTGTCGACTTACTGCCCCGCTCTCCACTGTGCTGTACCCTCCCTGCCCCACTCTCTTTTGAAAAATCTGCACCACCCTACAATGTACAGTCCCCCTCACTGCCCCACTCATCTGTGCAGCCCCTCACGCACCCACTCTCCTCTGTGCATCCCCGGACTGCCCCCTCTCCTCCGTGCAATCCCTGCACTGCCCCACTTTCCTCTGCGGTCCCCTCAATGCCCATCAGCCCCACTCTCCTCTGTACAGGCCCCTCAATTCCCCACTCTCCTATGTGCAGTCCCCTTACTGCACCACTCTTCTCTGTGCAGTCCCCTCACTGCCCCAGACTTCTCAGTGTGGTCCCGTCACTGCACCACTCTCCTGTGTAGTCCCCTCACTGGCCCACTCTCCTCTGTGCGGTGCCCTCACTGGCCCACTCTCCTCTGTGCTGCCCCTCACTGGAAAACTCTCTCTGTGCTGCCCCTCACTGGTCCACTCTCCTCCCTGCAGTCCCATCACTTCCCCCTCTTCTCTTTGCAGTCCCATCACTGCCCCACTCTCCTGTCTACAGACCCCTCTGCCCCACTCGCCTCCATGCAGACCCCTTACTGTCCCACTCTCATCCGTGCAGTCCACTCATTGTACCACTCTCCTCTATGAATTCCCCACACTCCTCTGCAAGCCCCTCACAGCCCCACTCTCCTTTGTGCAGTCTGCTCACTGCCCCACTCTCTTCTGTGCAGTCCCCTCAATGCCCCACTCACCTCTCTGCAGTCCCCTCACTGCCCCACTCTCCTCTGTGCAGTCCCCTCACTGCCCCACTCTCTCCATACCCTCACTGCTCTACACTCCTCTGTACAGTACCCTCACAGCCCCACTCTCTTCTGTGCAATCCCCTTAGTGCCACACTCTTCTCTGCAGTCCCTTCACTGCCCATTAGCCCCCCCTCCTACGTGCAGACCCCTCACTGCCCCACTCTCCTCTGTGCAGTCCTCTCAATGCCCAGGAGCCCCACTTTCCTATGTACAGTCCCCTCAATGCCCCAATCTTTTCTGTGCAGTCCAATCACTGCCTAGCATTTACTCTCTCATCTGTACAGTCCCCTCACTGCCCCACACTCCCCTGTGGGCAGTCCCCTCTCTGCCCCCTCTCTCCATACCCTCAATGCCCCACACTCCTCTGTGCAGTCCTATCTCTGCCCCAACTGCTCTCCAGTCCCTTCACTGCCCATCAGCCCCACCCTCCTATGTGCAGTCCCTTCACTGCCCCACCCTCCTCTGTGCTGTCCCCTTACTGCCCAACTCTCCTTTGTGCATCCTCCTCACTGCCCCACTCTCCTCTGTGCAGTGCACTCACTGCCCTACACTCACCTCCCCTCTGCCCCACTCTCCTCCGATAGTCCTGTCTCTGCCCCACTCTGTCCTTACACTCACTGCCCCACACTCCCCTCTGCCCCACTCTCCTCCGAGCAGTCCCCTCTCTGCCCCACTCTCTCCATACCCTAACTGCCCTACACTCCTCTGTACAGTACCCTCACAGCCCCACTCTCCTCTGTGCAGTGCCCTCAGTGCCCCAGTCTTCTCTACAGTCCCTTCACTGCCCCACTCTCCTCTGCAGGCCCCTCACTGCCCATCAGCCCCACTCTCCTCTCTGCAGTCCCCTCACGTCCCCACTGTCCTCCGTGCTGTCCCCTCACTGCCCATCAGCTCTACCCTCCTTTGTTCAGTCCGCTCAGTGCCCCACTCTCCTGTCTGCAAAGCCCTCTGCCCTCCATGCAGTTCCCTCACTGCCCCTCTCTCTTCCATGCAGTCCCCTCACAGCCCCACTCTCCTCTGCAGGCCCCTCACTGCCCCACCCTCTTCTGCGCCAAACTCTCAGTGCCCCACACTCCTCTTTACAGTAACCTCACTGCCCCGTTGTCCTCTGCACCACTCTGAACCCCCTCACTGCCCAACTCTCATCTGTGCAGTCCCGTCACTTGCCCACTCCCCTCAGTCCAGGCCTCTCACTGGCCCACTCTCCTCTGTGCAGGCCCCTCACTGGCCACTCTCCTCTGTGCAGGCCCCTCACTGTCCATCAACACCACTCTCCTCTGTGCAGGCCCCTCACAGGCCCACCCTCCCCTCTGTCCAGGCCCCTCACTGGCCCACTCTCCTCTGTGCAGGCCCCTCACTGCTCCACACTCCACATTATAGTAACCTCACTGCCCCACTCTCATCCGTGCAGTCCACTCACTGTACCACTCTCCTCTATGAATTCCCCACACTCCTCTGCAAGCCCCTCACAGCCCCACTCTCCTTTGTGCAGTCTGCTCACTGCCCCACACTCTCCTCTGGGCAGTCCCCTCTCTGCCCCAACTCTCTCCCTACCCTAACTTCCCCACACTCCTCTGTACAGAACCCTCACAGCTCCACTCTCTGTGCAGTCCTCTCACTGCCCCACTCTCCTCTGTGCAGTCCCCTCAGTTCCCCACTCTCCTCTGTGCAGTCCCTTCACTGCCCTTCAGCCCCACCCTCCTATGTGCAGGTCCCTCACTGCCCCACCCTCCTCTGCACCGAACCGTCACTTCTTGACACTTCTCTTTACATTACCCTCACTGCCCCACACTCATCCATGCAGAACCCTTACTGCCCATCAGCACCACTCTCCTCTGTGCAGTCCCCTCACTACCCCACACTCCTCTGCAAGCCCCTCACTGCTCCGTTCTCCTTTGTTCAGTCCGCTCAGTGCCCCACTCTCCTCTGCTGGCCCCTTACTGCCCATCAGCCCCACTCTTCTCTGTGCGTTCCCGTCACTGTGCCACTCTCCTCTGTGGTCTCCTCACTGGCCCTCTCTCCTCTGTGCGGTGTCCTCACTGGCCCACTCTCCTCTGTACTGCCCGTCACTGGCCCACACTTCTCTGTGCTGTCCCTTACTGGCCCACTCTCATCCCTGCAGTCCCCTCACTTCCCCCTCTCCTCTTTGCAGTCCCATCATTGCCCCACTCTTCTTTGTGTAGTCTCTTCACTGCTCCATTCTCCTCCATGCAGTCCCCTCACTGCCCAGCATCGCCACTCTCCTTTGTGCAGTCCCCTCAGTGCCCCACACTCGTCTGTACAGTCCGGTCAGTGCCCCACTCTCCTCTGCTGGCCCCTCACTGCCCATCAGCCCCACTCTGTGCAGGCCCCTCAATGCCCAACTCTCCTATGTGCAGTCCCCTTACTGTCCCACTCTCCTCTCTGCAGTCCCATCACTGCTCCATTCTCCTCTGTACAGTCCCCTCCCTGCCCCATTCTCCATGGTGCATTCCCCTAACTTCCCAGCATCGCCACTCTCCTTTGTGCAGTTCCCTCACTGCCCCACTCTTCTCTGTGTAGACCTGTCACTGTCCCACTCTCCTCTCTGCAGTACCCTTACTTCCCCCTCTCCTCTTTGCAGTCCCATCACTGCCCCACTCTTCTTTGTGTAGTCTCTTCACTGCTCCATTCTCCTCTGTACAGTGCCCTCACTGGCCCCCCTCTCCTCCGTGCAGTCTCCTCACTGCCCCACTCTTCTCTGCAGTCCCCTCACTGCCCATCAGCCCCACTCTTCTCTGTGTGGTCCCATCACTGCGCCACTCTCCTCTGTGGTCCCCTCACTGGCCCACTCTCCCCTGTGCAGTGCCCTCAGTGGCCCACTCTTCTCTGTGCTGATCCTCACTGGCCCACTCTCGTCCCTGCAGTCCCCTCACTTCCCCCTCTCCTCTTTGCAGTCCCATCACTGCTCCACTCTTCTCTTCACTGCTCCATTCTCCTCCGTGCATTCCCCTCACTGCCCAGCATCGCCACTCTCCTTTGTGCAGTCCCCTCACTGCCCTACTCACCTCTGTGCAGTGCACTCACTGCCCCACACTCCCCTCTGCCCCACTCTCCTCCAGGCAGTCCACTCTCTGCCCCACTCTCTCCATACCCTCACTGCCCTACACTCCACTGTACAGTACCCTCTCTGCCCCACTCTCCTCTGTGCAGTCCTCTCAATGCTCCACTCTCCTCTTTGCAGTGCACTCATTGCCCCACACTCCCTTCTGCCCCACTCTCCTCCAGGCAGTCCCCTCTCTGCCCCACTCTCTCCATACACTCACTGCCCCACTCTCCTCTGTGCAGTCCTCTCGACGCCCCACAATTCTTCATTAGCCCAAATAAACTGGATTTTTAAAAACTGCACTGTCTAATGTAAGATACCTAAAACGGTGCTACAGGGAGACAGGAAGGACAGTTGATCGTCCTTGCACTGGAAAATTACATGTAACCTTGTCTCCCCTCAGACGTGATCAAGAACTTGTAAATGCCTTGATGGAAGAGTGGGGTAACATCTCACAGCAAGAACTGACAAATCTGGTGCAGTCCATGACGATGAGATGCAATGTAGTCCCCCCCCCCCGTTCAGGGACTCCTTCCATAAATTTTAAATAAATATCTCCATACAGAAAGCTTCACCATATCATTGTCTTTTTCTCGGTTGAATAACAAAGCCTTTTGTTGCAAACCATTTAATATTAGTTTTAGATTATGCCACTTGACTGCCGAACAAGTTACTATAGAAGCAATAACGCATCAAAACGAGTATTGTTTATATAAACTTGTGGCACGACTGTCAAAGCTGCTGTTACAGATCATTCAATCAACATATTCTGACCAATCAAATATGAGAACTCAACAGCGTTGTGGTGTAAGATAAACTAAAACAGATCACAGGAGTACAGAAGAATACAAAGACTGTATTTAACAGAATCAGATCATTTCATATTGTACAGTATAAGACATGAGTCAGAGCATCAGCTTAAATTTACTGATGTGTGCTTTCACATGACTATGTACAGTTAACAAATTATTAATTTTTTTAATCACATGATCACGCATGGATGAGGAAAAGCATTTTACCAACAGCAGCAGGAGGGCACGTAATTGCAACGAAGCACTTTTCCCCAGTGAACACCGGCTAGACTGATACAATACAATCATGTTCTGAGGATGAGTTTGGATGGTAAATGCAGGTGAAACAGGAAACATGAAACTATAATAAACATGGGAAAAAACGAAAATTAAAAAGGCACAAACAAGATGACATCATACATAAATAACTTACCTAGTTTCATCATCTGCATAGACTGGTGATTACAAACATGCCAAATCAAAAGCCTTTTTTAACTTAGACTTGCAATATTAAAATTCATATAGAAAAATAATAAAATAATAGAACAGGTGAAGGAGACTCTATAATTTTTTTTTTTAAAGCACAGACATGAAACACAGTGATAAAATGTGTCACGAAAGCTCATTAATCCAAGCTACTGCAGATGTGCAATTCTCTATCAGCTATTCATCAGCTTCATCATTACAGGGTCCTGGGAAACATACATGTTATCTGCTGATATGGATAAATGAAAAGTTCCCGTCTCTAAGAACCTTATTTCATTCATTACAGAAACACCAGCATTCACATTCATGTCCATTCAATTCAACTGAGTGAACTGAGCAAAAGTTTTGAGCAGATGCCAACTAAATGTAATGGAAACAATTGGAAACTTTTTTTTTTTTTCACGGCAGTCATGGCAGTCTATTTCTCCACGCTTATCCCAACACTGTTTTTTTAAAACACTTTGTTAGAAAATAGTACTGTAAATCATACTGTATTGCATCATTTCCCATTGAAACACCTCTTAATTATATTGCATTAAAATGTTGGCTGCTTTAAAGAATTACTGTTACTATTGTTTTTAATCCAGTCTCCATTGATCATATCTGTAGCATACAAAAAACTAAATAGGAAAAAAAAAAAGGCCAAGAACATTTACTACAAACTCACCTAATAAAGGAAGCTTAATGGCAGATGATAGGGAATCGATGCACGTTTAGGAGATTTATTTATTATTTTGTTTTTGTAAAACGTAAAAAAAAAAAAAAGGTTTTTGTAAAGAATTGTTCAAGATGTTTGCAAATGGATCTGTATAATTCATCCTTTCTGAGATGGAACTACTTTAATGCAACAACACTACATTTTTCTTTGTCGTCAATGTGTAATGTAATGGTAGAAACCTTGATATTGTATTATTTGGTCACATATTTATATTGACTTCTATTCATTTCAAAAGATTATTTATTTATCCAAAGCAATTTACAGTTAAGCTGAGCAATGTACGGTTAAGGGACTTGCTTGATGGCTTAGCCAGACCCTTAACCACTGAGCCACTTGCCTATTTTTCAAATGTTTAATCGACAAAAGTGCCATTAAACTTCCATTAAGTACGTTTCCTACAAGTCATTTGCACTTGTATCCGTCAGCAGTAAAAAGGTCTGCATGGTCACAATGCATTGTCTTGAAACGCTGAACAAAGTTGTACAGCAGAAAGAACAAGAAGGAAAAAAAAAAAATGAAAGTGGTCTCAGGTTAATGTATGGGTTTTCCCAACATGTTGACAACATTATTAGCCATAACAAGAGCTTAGAACGTTCCTTCTCTCTAAGTCATATGTGAGACATGATACAGTGTTTAAACATGAAAAGAGAATGCAAATTCCATTTTTATGGCAGTCACAGAGCCAGCCTGCACTACCCATGATTCCCTTTCATACCACAACTCCCCCACTCACTGGTGGCCATCTTTTTGGAAGGTCTTTTCAGAGCCTGACAGCAACAAAAAGCTTTCGAACACTGCCACCACAGGGCTGTGCATTCACCACAAAAAGCTCGGAGGCAGCACTACAGATTCTGAACAGGTCCTGTGACTGGACCCCTGAACAGATCTGTGACACAAACACACACACACAAAACGCAGTACTAAATGTCACTGTGCATAACTGCAATGTGATAAATGAACCATTTTAAAATCCATTCTCCAACGCCTCGTATGATTTCTAGCCCCAAGGTACGGGGTGTCAGACGATCAGAAACACAGCTACGGAAGGGGACGATGGAATTTACTCTAGACATTGGTATTGGAATTCAGTAACAAGGGTGACTTGGTATCTGCCAGTACCGAAAGGGATGACGGGGTTGACTGTATAGACATTGGAAATGGAAATGGGATGAAGGAGTTGACTTTGTAGACTTTGGGGTTGGAAGTGGAAAATGGGGTTAGCTGTGTAAGCATTGGGATTGGAAAGGAATGAGAGTTGACTGTGTAGACATTGGGACTGAAAGGGGATGAAGGAGATGACCGTGTAGACATTGGGCTTGGAAGGGGACAACAGAGTTGATTTGGTTCCTGTTACTATTGAAAGGGGGCAACTGATTTGAATTGGTAGCTGTGGGAATTTAAAGAAGATGCCAGTGTTGACACTGTAGACAATAGTATTGGAAGGGAATGACAAAGTAAACTCTATAGACATTGGTATTTGGAGGGGACAATTGAACTGATTTGGCAGCTGTCAGTTTTGGGAGGGGATGACGGAGTTGACTCTGTATTCGTTGGTACTGAAGGGGGATGATGTAGTTGACTCGGTATTCATCAGTATTGGCGAAGATGATGGAGCTGACTCTGTATTTACCAGTACCGGGGAAGATGATGGAGTTGACTCTGTATTCATCAGTACTGGAGACGATGATGGAGTTGACTGTGTATTCATCAGTATTGATGACAGCAGATGTCAGTATTGGGAGGAGATGATGGAGTGGACTCAGCAGATGTCAGTATTGGAAGGAGATGACCGAGTTCACTTTGTAGACATGGTACGAGCGGTTCCAGAACACTCGCGTGAAGTAGTTGGTGTATGGAGAGTAGTTCATTTTGATCTCGTGACAGAACCTCCCATGCTTGGAGAAAGTGTACATTTCCCCGTTGTCATACACCACCTAGCAGAGAACGGGGAAATAACATACAACAAAACATTTTTTTTTAAAGATCTATAAGAAAGGCTTCCAGGACAAAACAGCCTAGGCACCCAAAACTTTTTTTTCTCTTATTAAGGCATCAGTTTATTGGGGTAGCTTTAAAGTGTTTTCTAACTTGCATATTCATTCAATCTGCATGCCTTTTTTGTGGAACCACCATGTCAAGCAATTAATTAGTATAATTAATTATAATAATGTACTGTACACATGTATAGTAGAAGGTGACCTTACAAATGGATATAAAAAGTCTACATACCCCTGTTAAAATGGCAGGTTTTTGTGATATAAAAAATGAAACCAAGATAAATAAGGTCAGAACTTTTTCCACCTTCAATATGAAATTATAATGTATAACAATTAAGTGAAAAACAATCAAAACATTTTTAGGGAAAAATAGGACAATTAAAAAAGTTACAATAACCTGGTTGCATAAGTGTGCACACCCTTTTTTATAACTGGGGATGTGACTGTGTTCATAATGACCCAATCACATTCAATCTCATGTTCAAAAGTAATTATCCTACAGCTGTCATCACATAAAATGATTCTGATTAACCGCAAATAAAGTTCAGTTGTTTCTGTAGGATTTTCTTCACATCTTCTTGGTTTCATCCGACCGCTGAAGCCATGATCTACAAAGAGATTACAAAGCATGTACGATATCCCACTTGTTGAAAAAACTGATCAGGAGATAAAAGAATAAAAGAAACAAAAAACATGAGATGTCCCATGGAACACCTTGAAGGCAATCAACAACAAGTGGAGAAAATGGTGCACCACAGTGACCTTACCAAAAAAATCTTTGTTGCTCCAAAATTTACAAAAGGACAAGACAAAAACTTACCTGGGAGGCTGTGAAGAGACCTACTGCAACATTAAAGGAGCTACAGAAATATCTGACAAGTACTGATTACTCTCTGCATGTGACGATATTCTCTCGTATTCTTCACATGTCTCGGCTATGGGGTTGGGCAGCTAGACAGAAGCCCTTTCTCACAAAAAAATATCCAAGCTGAACTAAAATAACCCCAAACAATGTGGCAAAATGTGTTATGGTCTAATGAGACCAATTCCAAAAGGTAAAATAATTCCATAATAATTTTTTTTTTAAAAGCACATCACCAAAAGAACACCATACCCACGGTGAAGCATGGTGGAGGCAGCATCATGCTTTAGGGCTGCTTTTCTTCAGCCAGAACTGGGGCTTTTATCAAGATGTGGGGGATCATGAATAGCTACAAATACCAGTTGATTTTAGTGCAAAACTTTCAGGGGTCTGCTAGTAAGCTGAAAATGAAAAGGAATTTCACCTTTCAGCACAATAATGACCCAAAGCAAATATTCAAATCAACAAAGGAATGGCTTAACCAAAAGAAGTTTTTTTTTTTGAGTCCAGACCTGAATCCACCTAAAAATCTGTGGGGTGACCTGAAGTGGGCTGTCCACAGGAGACGCCCTTACAGTTTGATGGCTCTAGAGCATTTTTGCAAGAAAGAGCGGGGAAATATTGCTAAGTTGAGATGTGCCACACGGAGAGTCTCTTACCCAGAAAGACTGAGCGGTGTAATAAAATCAAAAGGTGTTTCAACAAAGTATTAGTTTAGGGGTGTGTGCACTTAAGCAACTAAATTATTAAGTTTTTAATTTTTCTTTTTTCCCCCCCTAAAAAAAAAAGTTTCTGATTGTCTTTCACTTTATTTGTATACTTGTATACACATTGAAGGTGAGAAAATATCTGATAAAATGTATCTTAGTTTCCTTCTTTTACTTTACAAAAACCTGCCATTTTAACACGAGTGTATAGACTTTTTATATCTACTGTAAGTGTGTGGTGCAGGCATGTAATTTGACCCACGTGGCCATTTGCATAGTCGAGCAGGTCTTTGATCCTGCAGCCTCTGACAGGACTCATCTCGTTACATAGCTCCTCTTCGATGATGACGTAACTTGCCTTCTGAGCTGTCAACAGCTTATAGACGTCCTCGGCAGAGCGCATGGCATACACCTGATACGTCTGCAACAAATCACACACCACATAACACACACAGGAAAAATAAAAGGGCAAACCTTCCCAAAATGGCATTAGTCAAACGAAATGCCATCACTACTTAGAAACTGTTCTACCCTCACCCTCATTCGCTCTCTCTTTCACGGCAATCGCTAATCCAATTTTTCCACATGGAGCTAGCTGACTCATGTTACTCGTGAATACACAGCATAATTATTTCCACAAACAAAAGCATATGCTAAGATAACCTCAAATATGATAATGTTCAGTCCAAGTTTTGTAATATGTTCAGTCCAAGTTTTGTTATAATCTCCCTTCTAATTCTGTGCATTTCTGACTGAAATGCACTTTTATGTCTTAATTCTACAAGTTGCTTTATGATCAGCCTCATTTTAATACCATAATAAGGGGGAGGGGTGAGATATTAAAATTAGGTATTAAAATCAGGCTGATCACAAAGCGACTGTATGTAGAATTAGTGGTTAGCACGTTTGCCTCACACCTCTGGGGTTGGGGGTTCAAATCCCACCTACGCCTTGTGTGCTTGGAGTTTGCATGTTCTCCTCCGTTTACTCCGATTTGCTCCCCCAGTCCATAGACATGCGCTGTAGGCTGTGTGTGCGATTGTGCAATGTGATGGGTCGGCACCCCGCCCAGGGTGTCTCCCACCATACGCCCCGAGTCCCCTGGGATAGGCTCCGTGCTCCCCACAACCCTTTGTGGGATAAGCGGCATGGAAAAATGGATGGATGAATGGAATAAGGGTTGATTTCATTTCAGTGGTTGAGCATGTTCAGGCAACCCACCGTCGATCTAAAAACAGCGCTCCTATTTGGCGGGGCTTTACAACTGTGTGTGTCTGTGTGTGTGTGTGCGCGTGCCTCTCTCCACCCTGACTTTTATTCACAAAGCAACAAGGAAATGCTCCATGAATACTAGCCCATGTGACATTCAAGTGAAGGCCTGTTAAATGCCTCCTGAATCAGCAGATGGAACAACAAGAGAGAGAGAGAGAGAGAGAGAGAGAGAGAGAGAGAGAGAGAGAGAGAGAGAGAGAGAGAGAGTGAGAAGTGCACTCACACTCTCAGTCCTCTGCAGCAGGCTGAGATCTGCGTACAGTGGGAGACTGGTGACCGGCCATCCTGTGCACACCTTCACCATTCCTGACAGTGCAGGACTTGCAGCAAACACAGCCGAGAGCGGAGCCTGACTCCTAAGACAGAGAGAGAGAGAGAGAGAGAGAGAGAGAGAGAGAGAGAGAGAGAGAGAGAGAGAGAGAGAGATACCTATGTACAGTTAGAACTACTTACTCATCTAGATTTAGATTAGTCTAGATTTACCTCTGACTGTTAAGAGTTCTGACACTGGACAACAGTCACATACATTTTAAATCTGTTTATGCATCCACAAAATGAATCTGGGTTTGTGTATTTTTTTAAAAAAAAGAAAAAAACAACTTTTCAGAATGAGTGTATTATTATACACCTTGCATCTGCACTACTCTCGGAACTGCTGTTATAGAACCTGATCAGAAAGGAAGCACAACTGGGCATGCAGTTACAGGAAAATCAATCACAGGATAATATGATGCTATTATTCAAATCTCAGTCGTGCTTCCAACACTTGATAGGCTTGATAGTCATTTGGCCTGACTTATTCCCCTTTCGAAATTTTCTCACACACTTGCACGGTAAGAGCTGTTCTAAAAAGGATAAGTGAATATTAAACACTCACCTAATCCAGTTCATGAGCTCCACTGTATCAGGATCATAAAACTCTTGTACCTCTGTAAGCTCTGACAGCACACGTGGGAAATGCTGGCGAGAAAATAAAAAACAGCACTTTTACACAAACAGAAACACACATAAAACTTCAGTTTAGTTCCCATCAGGGATTAATAAAGTAGATCGATCCATATGGCACTCCATCTAAAGCTAAACTAGTGTTTATTTATTATACGCTAAAATCAGCATGTGAACAGTTCCTGATTCTGAATGTTTTAACTCTACATTTAGTGCAGATCAATAAGACACAAGCTCACCTCTCTCCATAAACTGAAACCAATGATGGTCGGTACTGCAGTGCTCAGTATTAGTGCCTAATGAAAGATAGAAAATTTCCAATCAGCTCCATCCATACTTCTATCAATCAAACCACCTACCAAAGTCTCATTCATACATAACATTAATCAGACAACCACCAATGAATCCATACATTTCATCCATCTATCCATCCATCCAACAACCAATTAATCAACTTCCACCTAAGCATGCATATTTCCATCGATCAAAGATAATTATACACACAACCATCTATCCATCCTAACCATCCACCTAACCATCTATCCATTCACACCCATCAAATCTACCTACTCAAATTTCATCCATCCATACAAATTACCCACACAACCATTAATCCTTGCAACCATCCATATATCCACCTACCCAAACTTTCCATCCAACTATCTACCCGTTTACCCTACCATAAATCTCAGTCAGCCATCCATCCATCCAATTATTGTGCACTCAACCATCCCTACACCAAACATCTAACAATCAACCCATCCTTCCAATTATTCAACTATTTATCCACCCACCTATCAATTCAGCCCTCCATCCATTCACACAACTATCCAACCATTAACACAACCAATACCCTTCCACCCACCTTTCTAAACCATGCACCTAACCAGCTATCTATCCTCCTATATGGGCAGTGGTGGCTTAGCGGTTAAGGCTCTGGGTTACTGATTGGAAGATTGGGAGTTCAAGCCACAGCACTGCCAAACTGCCACTGTTGGGCCCTTGAGCAAGGCCCTTAACCCACTCTGCTCCAGGGGTGCCGTATCATGGCTGACCCTGCACTCTGACCCCAGCTTCCTGACAGGAATTTCTACTGTATATGTGACCAATCAAGACTCATTATTTATCCACCTTCCACCCAACCATCCATCCTCACAACCATCCATCCACTCACCAGCACTACAGGATGGACAGACTTGAGTCTGACCCATCTGAACACAGTCATCCAGAGCTGCGGTGAACACACTCCAAATGCAGTGAACATACACACGTATGGGGTCCAAAGATACTTCATCCTACAGTACAGTGGAGAGAAAGCAAAATGATCAAACACAGAGACGAGCAAGTTTTTCCTCATGTTTCAAATTAATTAAATTCCAACCAATGAACTTTGTCCAACTTTAGTCAATGCACAAATTTCCCGGTATGTTTTTTTTTTCAGCCTTTTTGCAGGGTATACTGAGCTGTGAATAGAAATTCAGTCATTTCGCTGGTGTAATCATGGACTGGCTGTGATTTCACAGAGTTCAGTGTGCTGCCTGACCCAGACCTCGGGCATGAATCATGAGGAGACCGACGGCATGAAAAACTGATAAAAAGATTGACCACCATTCAAGAACACTGCTCTTCCATAGAATGCATCATGGACGTGAATGTACCATAAGTGCAACAGGCCAGGATATGTTCAGTAACAGGAAAAGGAGAATCTGAACACAGTGCTAAAAGTGGTGTGTTTTATTACTGTAGCACAGAGCAGCCGAGAGCTCAGGTAACTATTTAGAATCAACGAATAGTAATAGTGATGTGTAAATACCCCTGAAACATCATGGCGAGAGCTCCGAACAGCAGTGTGTGGAACACGTGGTAGATCACCTCCGGCCGCTCGCCGATCCGCCCGTCCTCCATCTGCACGCTGCCCGTCGTACGCTCACCACTGCATACACAACAGCACTGTATTTATTAAAAGGTGTGCAGTATATAATTTTTTAGGGCACTCCTAACACACAGTCTTTTACGGTTATAACAAAACCCTGATTCTGGCTCAATTTGTACACATGTAAAATCCTTTATGCTACATATGCAAATTAAGTCCTTTCTGTGTTTGTTATTATCGGAAATGAATCAGTGAGGGGTTGGTGTGATCCAGGCCAAAGTAAAGCATGGTTACTGCGGATTCCTTTCCTACCACAGCAAACTGACAACACTATCAATGTTCTCATTTACTAAAGAACAAGATGTGTGTGTCTTACAGAATACACTCCTCCACAACTCTCCATAGAAAACTCTGTGAGGGTGTTGACGTTTTATGCCAGGTTAAATCATACGTTTAATATGTGAGGGTTTAAGATTAATGTGCTGAGCATACCTGAGTCTCCTGTAGGTTGTCTGCATGATTGACAGCACACAGATGAGCAGCACGAGCAAATAAAAAGGCAGGACAGATGTCTGTGTGAGGCGCAGGAAGAAGTCCTGTCCCGGAGCCTGGAAACCATCCTCACACAGCAGCAGGTTCGGTATAAACTCTCTAAAAGAAAAAAAAAAAAAACAGACACACACACGCACCACATGCACACACAGACACAACAGACACACACAAACAACAAGCAAAACACACTCTATTAATTGCAGTAAAGCACCATTTATTAAGAAATAAGAGAGTCTGGATCTTTGTACTTACGTTGTCGAGTTCAGTCCGAATCTGACCTCCAGGAATTTCAGTATGTAGTCACTCTGATTGACTGGAAAGATTCTCTAGAAAGAAAAAAAAAAAAAAAAACGAAACAGAAGTAAATGATCTAAAAGTAGAAAACATTCAAGTTTGCAGGGGTTTGCCTCGCACCTCCAGGGTCGGGGGTTCGAATCCCAGCTCCACCCTGTGTGTGCACAGAGTTGCATGTTCTCTCCATGCTTCGGGGGTTTCCTCCCGATACTCCGGTTCGCTCCCCCAGTCCAAAGACATGCGTCGTTTGTTGATTGGCATTTCCAAATTGTCCATAGTGTGTGAATGTGTGTGCAATTATCTAGAGTGTCCTCCGGCTTGTGCCCCGAGTCCCCTGGGATAGGCTCCAGAAAACAGATGGATGGATGGATGGATTCGAGTTGGCAGTATACTGCAAGCAAAAAAATTTTTATTTATGTAAGAAAGTTAGCTCCAAACATCTTTTGTTGTGATACCTCTCTGTGTCTGTGAGTGAGCCAAATACAACATGGCTGCTTACATCACTGAACAGTGTGTTGGTTTCATTTCTGTGACCGCTTGCAGTTTGTAGAAGAGACAGTATGAACACGTTCAAGGAAAAACCTCAATCACACCATCGGCAAAACTAAAGCTAATACAGTGGGGGGAATAAGTATTAGATGCATCAACATTATTTTCAGTAAATATATTTCCAATGAGGCTGTTCACATGAAATCTTCTCCAAAGATCAGTATTAAGGGAAGTAGTAGCTCAGTGGTTAGGATGTTGGACTTCTGATCGGAAGGTTGTGAGTTCAAATACCAGCAACACCAAGCTGCCACTGCTGGGAGCAAGGCCCTTAACCCACAATTGCTCAGTTGTATAATAAATAAATAAATAAATAAATAAACAAAGACAATTGTAAGTCGCTCTGGATAAAGGCCTCTGCCAAATGCCATAAATGTAAACTCAAGAATATAAAGAATATACAAATATAAAGAAATCCAAACATTAAATTCCATAAATAAAGTTATGTGGAATGACATGGAAAAAAAGTATTGAACACGCTAACTGTAATTTATTTAATACTTGGTGGAGAAGCCTTTGTTTGTAACGACAGCTTCAAGACGCTTCCTGTATGAAGAAATTAATGGGCCGCAGTATTCAGGTGTGATTTTTGGCCCATTCTTCTAAGCATACTGTCTCTAAATCTTGTTCAATTGGATTCGAGTCAGGTGATTGACTGGACCATTCTAACACCTCGATTTTTTTTCTCTGAAACCAATTGAGAGTTTCCTTTGCTGTATGCTTTGGATCATTGTCCTGCTGGAAGTCCACCCACATCTCATCTTCATCATCCTGGTGGATGGCAGCAGATTCTTCTCAAGAATCTCCCGGTAAAGGGTTCCATTCATCGTTCCTTCAATTATGTGAAGTCTGCCAGTACCATGTGATGAAAAACAGCCCCACACCATGATGCCTCCACCTCAAACTTCACTGTTGGTGTAGTGTTTTTAGGGTGATGTGCAGTGCCATTTCTTCTCCAAACATGGTGTGTAGTATGACAGACAAGAAGTTCAATTTTGCTCTCGTCTGACCAGACTACACTCTCCCAGTATTTCATAGGCTTGTCCAAATGACTTGTAGCAAACTTTAAACGAGCTTCGACATGCCTTTTCTTTAGTAATGGAGTCTTGTGGGGTGAGCGTGAACAGTGGAGTGCATTGCAATGTGCAAAACAATGTTTCTTGTGTGACACCTTGGTAACGAAAAGCCTTTTTATAGACCATCAATTTACTAACCCAGCTGATATTAATTTGCACAGATAGGAGGTATAATTACTTACAGATTTCAACTGGTTCCTTGCCTTGGAGAACTGCTTTTTCTTAGCGTGTTCAATACTTTTTTCCTGTGTCATTCCACTTTATTACACATAACTTCATTTATTGACTTTAATGTTGTGAATTCTTTATATTTCCAGATTTCTTGAGTTAATACTGATGTCTGGTGAAAATTTCATGTGAATAGACTCATCGGAAATATATTTACTGAAAAAAAATGTTGACGCATTCAATACTCATTTCCCCCATTGTACATCTCTCTGCCTCTTTCATTGCTGATAATATTTTTTAAATAGCTGGCAGTTTTACAGGGTGGCCAGGCAAGCTACTAAAGCGTCTCCAAATCTCCAAAACTGGCCCATTTCTAACCCTATACACTGATTTGAAGCTGTAAAAGCATGACTAATACTGCAAAATGTATCATTATATTTAGAAGTAATGCAGGATCACATGCCAATATACAATTTCCATAAATAATTCTTTCACCAAATCTCCTAAAACTTCCTGTATTATTATAATTATTATTATTATTATTATTATTATTATTATCCACCCATCCATCCACCCATCTTCTATACCGCTTATCCTTTTTCATGGTCGCGGGATTATTATTATTATCATTATTATAAACCAAAAGTAAAGAAGAGACAGGCTGCTGTTTGACAGGGTTGCCAGGTTCGCCACTGGAGCATCCCAGAAATCAGATTTTAAACCTTATACACTGATTTCAAAATCTAAAATCATGGCTTGTATTGACAAATGCATTGTAATATGTATTATGTACTGTATTGCCATAAATAGTTTATTCACCAAGAGGCTGATAATTTGTATGTTTGTACAGATTTTTTTTATAAATAAGGAACAGCTATGAGATCGAGGGAACTGATTCACTGACTCACAACACAATACATTCATAATGTAATGTGCAGAAGGACTAGGTGATGGTTAAACATAATTAGAACTATACATTTTGTTAAAAAACAAAAATCAAGATCTTGCTGTTTTTCTTATTTGTAAGTAATTGTAATTAAAATGTAAATATAAGGATAATTTCATAAGCTCTCTAGTTCTCTATCCAAAAAAAGATTAGCACTGATTACATGTTGGATATCATTGATGGTTGATCACATCATCCTATCACCAGCACTAATGAACAAGCTGCTAAGTATATATCGTGTACCCATAACTCATGGCCAGACAAAACTTATCGCAGAAGAGCTGGCAACGGCACTGAATGTCTCAGAAATGCGTACAGCAAATTCTTTTCACTTAAACCAACGATTGAGTGGTTGGAGATGCTTCACTTAGTTTTAGTTATTTAAAATACACCCACAGCCTCACCGTCCATGTTACCACTTCTTGTGTAATTTAATCTGTTTCAGTTGCTGCGTCTGACCTGAATCAGGTAGTTGAAGGTGATGCTTGCGGTGAAGACCAAGTACAGGTGCAGCACGATCTTCATCAGTCTCGCCACCAGCGGACCCATCTTCATTTTTTGCTAAAAAAAATGTATAAAAAATATCTTCTGAATAATAATCAATAAAGAACATACAAAGAATCCTCTAAATCCATTTAGCCGTACTGAACTTTGTTGTCAACACTTGTGTTCATAAATTTACATAACCCTTGCAGAATCTGCAAAATGTTTTTAAAAAAAAAATATTTTAACTTTAAAAAGAGAGAGATCATTAAAATTGCATTTAGTGCTGCCCTGAATCAGCTATTTCACATAACAGATGTTACATAAAGTCCACAAGACACAATAATAACTGAATTTACACAAATGAACCATTTCAAAAGTTTACATACGCTTGATTAGTAATACTATGTGTCGTTATCTGGATGATCAACGACTGTGTTTATGTTTTGTGATAATTGTTCATGAGTCCCTTGTTTGTCCTGAGCAGTTAAACTGCCCACTGTTCTTCAGAAAAATCCTCCAGTTCCTGCACATTTTTGCTTTTCCAGCATCTTCTGCATATTTGAGCCCTTTCCAACAGTGTTTATATGATGTTGAGATCCATCTTTTCACACTGAGGACGACTGAGGGACTCGTACACGACTATTACAAAAGGTGCAAACATTCACTGATGCACAAGAAGGCAACACGATACATCAAGAGCCAGGGGGGTGTAAACTTTTGAACAGGATGATTGTTGTAAACTGTTATACTATATGTAAACATCTGTTATGTGAAATAGTGTATTCAGGGCAGTACTAAATAAAAAACAAAATGTCATTTTAATGATCTCTCTTTTAAAAAAAATAAATGATTAGCAATTTGGAAATTCTGCAAGGCGTATGTAAATTAATAAAAATATATTCATTATATAATTAATCAATCGGAATGAAAACCCTTTATATGACACAATGACATGATTGTGGTATTTTTATAGGATGTAACTTTGCTTGATTTGTTCGTTGTAATGGTGGAAACGAATCAGGAGTGAGTGAGATCTATAATCATGGTCTTTTTGTTGTTGATTATTGTACCTGCAAGTATTTGGCCAGCATGTTGGCTACAAGCAGACTGAGCAGGGGACAGGAAAGCAGACTAGGCTTCTGATACTGCAGAATGTAGGCCAATAACAGAGAGCTCAGGTACACCTTATGGACGTCCGCTGTCTGTGGAAAAAAAAAAGAGAAAATATCCATTATTGAAGTCATATGAATAATAAATAAAAAACATTGGAATAGTAGAATATAGCATCAAAGAAGTGTGTGTGTGTGCCTTGCGTGCTGGTACGAGGTCGAAGCAGTCCAGTAGTAAGAGCGCAAGTCCCTGTACAAACAGTATGTAGTGGCTGTGCTCCCACATCACTATGAACGTGAACGTCGTCACACTCATTAGCAGGTAACAGAACATCTGAAACACACACACACACACACACACACACACACACACACGTTACCCAACCTACAACCGTCCACACTTTGTAGAGTTAAAGGACTTAAACTCTAAATAACACAACTGAATACAATGCAACACTTACAGAAGTGTGCTTTATTACACAATGTTTTATTTAAGCAAACAGGAAATTATGAAGTACTAATGCTTTCTCTCTCAGTGCTGTCTGCCTCTGTGTGTATCGATGTCTTCACACCTCTGTGGCAGAGCTGATGTTGTTGCTCAGGAAGCCGGTTAAAGCAGCTATCTGGCAGGAGAAGTACGGGAGAGCCCAGTTATCCCTCAGAGGAATGCCGTAGTCCACTTTAGTCGTGTCCGGCCTGAAACGTACAACCGATCAGAGAAAACGTGACGGTCAAGTTAGAGAACACACTTGCATTAAGATAAATAAAATCACCTGATAGCTCTATCACACACCTGACACTGACGCTCATTCGAATTACACTGTGCTATTTTTTAATAATAATTTTTTTAAAATTGCTTTTATTTCATTGTGCTTGTTTTAAAAGGTATAATCAGTTATTTTACCTAAAGGTAATCAATGAAACTCCAAAAACACCCCAAAAAATTAACATCCAAACAACTCAAGCCTTTCCCTTCAGTGTTCCTCCAAAGCCACGCCCCAAAAACAAGTGCAAATGAGTCGCTGAGGTTAGAACCAGCAAGCTACATGATTGACAGGTGAGAGGAAAATTGATTGGTTGGATGTTTCCAAAGTTTCAGGCTCCACAGGGACCAGAGTTTCACCTCTGAGCTGACAATTTATTGATTTTATACAAAATAAAAATAAATCGTTCTGACTTTTTTGTGCTGATTTTTGCTGATCTCACCTTTAATGCATCGTTTACATTTATGCTGCATTTCTCTTATTAGTATAATTTTTTTTTTTTAGGTTTTATTCCGTTCTTAGTTTTGGAACTCGTCACTATTTTATTTATTTCACCAATTATTACAAGGAAAGTGTTCTGGCCTTAAATTGCTGTGTTCACCTTTAATGCATCTTTTACATTTAACTATAATGTTCTTTAATTTCTTTCTTAGGTCTTATTTCTGTTTATTTGTCACTATTTTGTTTATATTCGTTTATTTCACCAAATATTACAAAAAACGTTCTGACCTGAAATTTCTGATCTCACCTTTAATCTTTAATGGCTCTTTGTGGCACAGTTCCCACCATGTCTATTAACTTCACATCTGCTTAAACTTTCCCTAAATTACACATTATTATGAAAAATCCCCCCCCCCCAAAAAACGATGTTTTGATTCGCTGCTCCTGAAAACAAGCTCTATTTAAAAGAAAAATGACCTCTATAAGATCGTTGTGATGAATGGTCACGGCGATGAGTTTTTATCCAAATCACTACTGACAGCATAGAGTCAGCAGCATGACAGTGCAGATTTGGGGTTAATTGATGTGTTTCCTGTGAGAGTCTGACCTGTTAATGATGAACCAGGCCACTGCCAGCATCCCAGCCACCCAAGTGCCACTCATCACCCAGCTGCAAATAAACAGAGCTGTCACGTAGACGGCCTGCAGCGCAAACACCACGCCGATGTAGAAATAAACCGGCTCGATGGAGTCCTGCAGCACAGAGAGAGAACCTGAAAGCACATTCCTTTCTCTCATTTTCTCTCTCACACACAAACACACACAAATACATACACATACAGACACACACACATACATACACTTATGCACACACACACACCGCTCTACCATACACCTATTTTTTTTAGCTTTTATCATTAGTTTGATTAGAGACAGAATTCAGGTTAGGGAACGTTTGATCCTGGTCTGATCTCAGTCTGATCTCACCTGACTGCCGCTCAGTTTGTACAGTAGGCTGCTAAGGAGCTCTGGGTAGAGAGACAGCTGCTCCACTGCATTAATGGTCTGACCAGATACAGTCCTGTTATCCCGCATCAGCTCATACACACCTGTACACACACACACACACACACAAACACACATCAAGATCAGACCTTAGTACAGTATACTCCTCTGTCTGTCTCTTTCAGTCTAGGCTTGTCTTTCTCGCTCAGACTATGTCTTTATCTCTTCACATCTCTTCCTCCCGCTCTAGCTCTCTTTATGTCTCTATGTCTCTCTCTCTGACTCTGTCGTGTCCACCTCTCATTCTCTGTCCTTCTTTTCCCTATGTCTCACTCTCCATCCCACTCTTCACATCTCCCCCTCTGTTGCGCTCTATCTGTTTCTTTCTGTCTCTAGATCTATCTGTCTCTGTCTGTGGTTATTTCTAATTCTCTCTCTCACTGACCATCTCTCTCTCTACATCTTTATCTCTCCCTCTGCTGTTCTGTTGGTCTCTCTTGCTCTGTCCCTCTTTCCCTGTCTCTCTCAGCCTGTTTTTTTTTTCCTTTATCTGTATCCATCTCTGTCTCTGTCAATCGGTGTTCCTCTCTCGGTCCGTCTTTCTCCCTGTGTCTCACTTTCCAGCCCTTTCCCTCTTCAGATCTCTCTCTTTCCCCCCACTGTCTCTCTCTCTCTCTGATCTTGTCTTTCAGTCTGTCCCTCTCGCTGATGTCAGACATGTTACAGAAGTGAGAGAGATTAACTTGAATATGCGGACATACACTGAGTTTTATTAAACAGTACAATATATTTAATCAAAGTTGGACAAAATGCCTTTCATTTCTATAGTAGCCAGTGTTTACTGTCATGTGACCAGCAGCTTATAATAAATAGCAAATGTGAAGATGAGAGTACGGCTGAAAACAAAAGTTTGCACACCCTTACTATAAAGTGATGAAACCCAACAAGACGATTCAAGCGAGTTCAGTTTCACACTCGCTTATCATCAGAACAAGTAACACAACAAGTATCAACGTGTGAATATTAAAACATTAACAGCGCAGCAATGTGTGGAAGATGTGGCCTTGTTTCGCATGTCTCTAAAAACCTTTTCATGTCTCTGAGAGGGGTACAAAATTTTGCACCCCATAGTGTTTACTCATATTTAAGATACTGGGCTGGGAATGGAATCCCAAAAGAGTTGCGTTACCCTTCTCAAAGGACGAGGCGAACAGCATGTGTTTGTAGTAGTAGTAATAAAGACCACTGCCTCCCTGGAAGGTGATCTCTCTCTCCAGTTCCTGAGGAGGAAAAGAAAAACATCACAAGCCCATCAACCCACAATAACCACATGTACCTCTTACTGGTCTATCCTAACTTTCAGATTTAAACCTGTTTTAAACTGTTACCATTTTTTCTTTTCCAATATATATAACCAGTATATAAGTGAATCAGCCAATATCGATACATATCTGATATTGTTTCTTTAACAACTGTTTTTTTTTTTTTTTTTTTTTAAATCTGAAGCATGTAAAAAAAAATACAGAAAAAAACATGACTAACAAAACTGGAGCTTTCACAACAAAAATCACTTACACTGCAAATGTAATAAACATAATAAAGTAAAAAATATATACATAAAATTTAAACCGTTGGAACAGCAAGGCTAATTCTTTTTTTTTTTTTGGATTTTTTGTTTGATTGATGAGAATTGTTTGATATCCATGAGATCAGAATGTTTTTGTGATTTTTTTAAACAAAAGATCAAAAGGTTAAACAACACAGACAATTTTTCACAGCCTTCTCAGCTCATATTTACCAAGGGTGCCAATATTAGTGGAGGACACTGTATGTAAACGTGTTAAACGACATCGAACATTTTGTATCAGACCACCCAAATTGTAGGTGAGCAAAAATACTGCAGCATGTGACTGACAGGTGCTGCTTGTTACCCAGGTGTGTCCTGTTAGATTGATTATTTAAACCATAAATAGCTCTGAACATCTACTCTTGGTTTTAGCCTTCAGTTTCTCCTGTGAAGACTGCGTTTGTTGTTAAAAAGGATAAACCAACATGAAGATCAGAGAGCTGTCTATGGGAGAAAAGCGAGCCATTTTGAAGCTGAGAAAAGAGGGAAAAATCAGTCAGAGGCACTGCACAAACATTGGGCATAGCCAATACAACAATTTGGAAGGTCCTGAAAAAGAAAGAAACCACTGGTGTACTGAGTAACAGACACTGAATGGTACAACCAAGGAAAACAACAGCTGATGACAGAAACATTGTGAGAGCTGTGAAGAAAACCCCACAAAATAACAGTCAGTAACATCAACAACAACCTCCTGAGGGTTATTGAGGAACTGTAAATATAGTAAAAATCAGTCCTAATTAAAATAATCTTTTCCAAATTCCAAAGTTTTACATTTGTTACAAAATCTGATCAAATTCATTCTTTTTTGCTCTCTTAAATCCGAGTAACTATATTTTCCCGGTATGGGTCTGACTGCTGTGTGCTTTAGCAAAATCTGGCTGAAAATCGGACAGCGTAAAGCTAGCTTCAAAAATCCCTCCATGATGAGATCATAATGACATTAAAAAAAACCAGCTCTTCACTTCTACACACTCTGTCTGCTCCAAGTATTTCTCTCCAGCCAGTCTCCATGGCAACGTCCTATATTTCCATACCCAAAAGATACAGATTTCTACACAGCCTGATATTATGGTCTCAGGTTACAACTGTCAGATATCACAGCAGTGGCAGTGCAAGGGTTAATGGATCTGGTCAGAGAAACTGCTGGAATATTGTGGGATTGTTTTTAGCCTAACAGTTTTCTCTGAACATCCTGTAGCAGAACTGCGACTGAAAATAACAATGTTCTCCATTTGGCATCTCTGCCATTACGTTTCTTGTGACAGC